>NW_007741312.1:3261-7197 GCF_000696425.1 Galeopterus variegatus | reverse complement strand
GAAAGAGTTCAGCTAATGGGCAGAAAACGTGGAAGGAATTCTACCTGTTTGGTTGGCTTGGACTTACCTGCTGAGATCTAACAGTGCTATCAACTTCCCCAGGTGATTTTTGGACAGTCCCATTGAGTAAAGGATACCACATCTAAAACACGAATCACAGAGAGGGATCTGAACAATGCGTGAAAAGTTGGCTAGAGCAGGGGGTAGGCTTGGGGGTGGGCTCGGGGGTGGAGGCGGAGAGAGGGACAGGGTTTAACTATTGTTTTATGGGACATTATCTGTTTGCCTTTTCCCCTTCTCTCTTTCTGTATGAATATAGAAATATATGTATATATGAGAGTACTTTCAAAAAGTTCATGGAAAATGTAATAAAAAGATAATGGAAATTTTTCTATGAACTTTTTGAAATATCCTTGTATATGTGTGTGTGTATATACTCATATATACATAAAAATCTATTTATTTATATACACACACAGGAAGCGAGAGAGCCTCCTGTGACCAGGGACCCAGGCAGAAGCTCTGGCCAGCCTCCAACTGCCTGAAAAGTGGCAAGAGCACACCACAAACACCACTTCCATGTAGGTGGTCCACCTGTCACCACCTGTCACAGCCACTGCCACTGCAAGGATGCCTCACCATCACAGTGGCAGCCAGGACCACACTGCAGGCAGCCTGCTTCACAGTCAACTCCATTGACACAAGGAGAGTCACCACTGGAGGCTGCAAATAGAGGAGGAAGTCTTCCTCCTCAAAGCACACTCCAGAGTAATAGAAGAAACAACTGCTCTACCAGATAATCAGACACCACCGTAGAGATACTAGAAATATGAATGTATTAGGCCATTTCTGTTGCTTATAACAAAATTACCTGGAACTGAGTGATTTATAAGAAAATGAAATTTATTGCTTACAGTTTTGGAGACTAGGGAGTCCAAAGTCCAGGGAACATATCTGGTGAGGGTCTTGGTGGTGGCAACAGACACCCAGAGGTCTCACATGGCAGAAAATGGAGGAGCAGAGCAAGCAAGGCTCTCTGTGTGCTCCTTTTAAAGATCTCCAAACCACACCCCTTACCACCATTATTAATCCATTCACTACTGCATGGTCCTATAATTATCACCTCTTCAAGGTTACATCTTTCAATTACCATAATAGGACTTCCCACCCTCAACAGTTACAGTGGAAATTAAGTTTCAGTGAGGTTGGGGGTGGGGCATCAAGTCTACAGCGTTGAATAAACAAGAAAATATGACACCACCAAAGGAATACAGTAATTCTCAAGTACCAGACCCCATAGAGCAGGAAACCCTTCAAAGGACTGAAAAGGAATTCTGAGCAATGATCTTAAGAAAACTCAAAGAAAAAAGAGAAGATTCAATTAGAGAACATAATGATATCAGAAAAGATGTCCAGGACATGAAGAAGGAAATTTAGAAAGAGATTAATTCCTTTAAAAAGAATGAAGCAAAACTCCTGGAATTGAAGGGCACATTCAATGAAATAAAAACACAACTGAGAGCTTAAGCAGAAGTTTAGAGCAAGCAGAAGAAATAACTTCAGATCCTGAAGACAGTCTTTTCAAAATAACACAAGCAGACAAAAAAGAAAGAAAGAAAGAAAATTTATAAAGGAAGATAATCTAAGAAAACTAGAAGAAAAAGTTATGGGCACTATCACCCAAATCATGGGTATTCTAGAAAGAGAGGAGAAAGGAAAATGCATTGAAAAAAATCTATTGAATGAAATAATAATGGAAAACTTCCTAGGTATAGGGAGAGACACAGACTTCTAGATCAAGGAAACTCAAAGATTTCCAAACAGAGTCAATCCAAAAAGATCCTCTCTGAGGTGACTCACCTCACCTATAAAGACTAAAACGGAAAGGATGGAAAAAGATATACCATGCAAAAGGAAATCAAAAATGAACAGGAGTAGCTGGGCTTACATCAGATAAAATAGACTTTAAACCAAAAATAATAAAAAGAGACAAATAAGGCCACTACATAATGATAAAGGGATCTATCCATCAAGAAAATGTAACAATTATAAATATGTATGCACCCAACTCCAGAATGCCCAGGTTATAGAGCAAACATTATTAGACCAAATAAAGAGGTAGACCCAATACAATAATAGTGAATAGTGGGAGACCTGAACACTCCTCTCTCAGCATTGGAAAGATAACCTAGGCCACAAATCAACAGAGAAACACAGGGTGTAAACTACACTTTAGACCAATCGGACCTGGCAGATGTCTACAGAACATTTCATCCAACAGCTATAGAGTATTCTTCTCATCAACACATGGAACATCTCCAGCATAGATCACATGTTATGTCACGAATCAAGTCTTAGAAAATTTTTTTAAAATTAAAATCATTTCAAGTATCTTTTCAGAACACAACAGAGTAAAACTGGAAATCAATAACAGTGAAGCTCTGGAAACTATACAAATACATGGAAATTAAACATCAGGCTCCTGAATGACTTATGGGACCAATACAAATGAAACAGGAATTCAAAAAATTTCTTTTTTTTTTTTTTTCCCTTTTTCCATGTCCGGCAACGGATCGCAACCCTCAGTGTCACGCCCGTACTGGACCGGGACTGGCAACGGGATCGCAACCCTCGGTGTTGCGTCTGCACCTCGCTCAGCCAGTGAGCGGGAACCGGTCTGTATGTGGGATCCAAACCCTGGGCGGGAGCGCCGCTGCACTCCCAAGCAGCGCACTGTAGCAGTGCGCCACCAGGCCGGCCCAAAAAATTTCTTGAAACTAATAAAAATGAAGACACATCATACCAACACCTGTGGGATACTGCAAAAGCAGTACTAGGAGGAAAGTTTATTGCAATAAGCATGTACATCAAAAGAATACAAAGACTTCAAATAAATGACTTAATGCTACACCTCAAAGAACTAGAAAAATGAGAACAATTCAATCCTAAAAGTAGTAAACGGAAAGAAATAATTAAGATCAGTGCAGAACTAAATGAAATAGAGAACCAAAAAATGATACAAATGAAGAATGAAACAAAAACTTGGATTTTTGAGAAGATAAATAAAATAGACAAGCCACTAGCTAGGTTAATAACAACAAAAAATAGGAGGAGGAGGAGGAAAGAAGAGGAAGACAGAACCCAAATAGCAAAAATCAGAAATGAAAAAGAGACATTACAACCAATAACACAGAAATATAAAGAATCATTAGAGACTAGTATAAACTATGATATGCCAAGAAGTATGAAAATCTGGAGGAAATGGATAAATTTCTGGACACATACAAACTACCAAGACTGAACCAAGAAAAAATAGAAAACAGACCAATAAGAAGCAATGTGATTGAAGCAGTAACCATTAGTCTCCCAACAAAGAAAATCCCAGGACTGGGTGGCTTTACTGATAAATTCTTTCAAACCTTTTAAGAGGAATTAACACCAATTCTCTTTAAACTATTCCAAGAAAGTGAAACAGAGGCCATTCTCCCAAACTCATTGTATGAGGCCAGCACCACCCTGATACGGAAAACCAGACAAAGATACAACAGAAAAAGAAAACTAAAGATCAATATCTCTGATTAACACAGATGTGAAAATCCTCAACAAAATATTAGCAATCAGAATACAAAAACACGTAAAAAAATTATACAAGTGGGATTCATCCCAGGGATGCAAGGATGGTTCAGCACACACAAGTCAATAAATGTGACACACCACATCAACAAAATCAAGGACAAAAACCATATGGTTATCTCAATAGATGCTGATAAAGCCTTTGAGAAAATTCAACATCCCTTCACAATAAAGACTCTCAGCAAATTAGGTATAGGAGGAGAGTATCTCAGCATAATAAAAGACATAGATGACACACCTACAGCTGATGTCATCCTGAATGGGCAAAAGTGGAAAGCTTTTCCTGTAAGAACAGAAACAAGA
>NW_007741312.1:0-2658 GCF_000696425.1 Galeopterus variegatus | reverse complement strand
TGAGTTTTTCTTCACCATTTCCCAATGAGACCCACAGTAAACTGGGCTGGAAACACACCACCGGGAGCTCTAATTCGAGATTCTTCACTGAATAGCCTTATGGTCTTGGGCACAGAACCTCTTGGTGTTTCTCTTTCAGAATATCTGCCTTGCAAGGTTGCAGTAAAGACTGTGCCCTTGGCAGCCTCTGGCTCATAGTGTTGTTCAATAACAGACTCCCATGATTATGGTAACTTCTAACATGGCCCTTGGTGAACCGAGGATGGTGTGAGAATCCTGGCCCCCAGCACCTGCAGCACTGAACTTGGAGCCGTGGCTTCTGAGCTCTGTATTAAGAAAACCTCGCAGTGACTGCAGAGCAACAATTATAATTTCCAGAAAATATTGGACTTCAGTTTATCGGAAGTATTTTTACAGTTTTTCAGTATTACAGCAATAAACATGTTTCCCTTCTTGAACTGAAGGGTTGAGAGGGTTCACTGAGCATTCTCTGCTTTGGGAGTGTTTCCTTTGGACAGCATTCAAAACGGCAAAATCCTATTATACATCCTGATGTGGAAAGCCCCTGAGTTGCACATGTTTGACCAAGGATTAACTTCAAATTTATATCCAATGAGCAGGCAACTTCTCTCTTCAACATATTTATAAGAATAATATTAAAGATTTCTAATTTATGTGCTTTCATTTAGGACACTTTTGATTTTTTTTTCCTGATTCATGGTCAAAATATACAACGGCAAAATCCTATTATACATCCTGATGTGGAAAGCCCCTGAGTTGCACATGTTTGACCAAGGATTAACTTCAAATTTATATCCAATGAGCAGGCAATTTCTCTCATCAACATATTTATAAAAGTAATATTCAAGATTTCTAATTTATGTGGTTTCATTTAGGACACTTTTAATTTTTTTTTTTTCTGATTCATGGCCAAAATATGCAGATAAATAAAAATGTAAAACTTTTTATGCATAATTCCTCTTCTTATAACTAAGCACTTGTATTAGTGAATTTTTTTTTATTTGCAAGTGACAACTCATCTCAAAGTAGCTAGAGAGAGAGAGAGAGAGAGAGAGAGAGAGAGAGAGAGAGAGAGAGAGAGAGAGGACCCAGTAAAAGAACAATACAATAGAACAGCTTCAGGCATGGCTGGATCCAGGGGCATCAGAGGTGTTATCTTGGTGTCTCTTGGACAGGTTCTCTTCCTGCGGTAGGCATATTAGCCACTGGTAGGCCAAGATGCACCTTATATTTGCACAGCAACCCCCAGGAGAAAAGATCATCTTCCCTGATGTTTCTGGCTGAAAGAGCCCAGGGAGAGTGTGACTTGTTCTGTTTATGGCCTGTGCTCCTCTCTAGGATGTGGCATGAGGATGATGTAATCTAATTGATGAGGCCTGAGTGACATGTCCTCATCCACTGCACAACTCAAATAGCGTGAGTCTGTCTTTGTATCGCTGTTTTCTCATTTCTAAAACTGGCGAGAAGGATATTTTTCTGGTTTCTTCACTAAGGCTGTCACACAGGTCAACTATCTGGTGATTGCTCGATTTTCTGGGAGTGCAGCATTGCTTTACAGAGGTGGGCACAGTCACGGGCAGCGTGAGTGTGATGCCAGCTCGTCATAAACACCAGCAGGCCATCTCTCCGTGGGATTATGGGTGGGAAGGGATCTGGTCCCTTTTCCCTTCTGCTTTGGGATATAAGGAAGGCTCTCTCCCTTCCTGAGTTCTCAAATCCCTGCTGTTACACCCACAACCAAAAGCAGAACACTAGGTTGAAATGAAAGCTTAAAATTTATTCTTGGAAAAACCCGAGGATTTGGCAGTGTGTCTCTCATCGGTCAAAATCAAGGGCGAGAGAATCCAAATGAAACCTGGTGATCATTTGCATTGTTTGACTTAGGCTCGACTTCATGCCATTTCTGACAAACGCTTTGCCCAACACGGGGTCTGCGGTGGTAAATGGTTCTTTTTCCTCTTTAGAAATGAGGCGGTGGAATCACTTAGGGACACCTTGCTCGTTAGGAAAGCCCCTTGAGGTCTGAAATGAGTCGTCACTTTCTCAGGACTTTGCTGACTGAGAGCTCCATGATTTGGTGGCAATTGAAATTTCCCTTTTCATGAGATTTTCCCTAAAGATACGGAAAACAAGTGATTGGGGGAAAAATGCATAAGATGGAACTTTAACAATTGAAAGGCTTTAAATGATTGCACGTGTGTGGTCTCACGTTGAAAGGCAGGCAGGCTCTTGTTTGCAGGTAGATGCTGAGGTTTCATCCGAGACCCTTGGCAGATGTCACACTCTAGTTGGAGCCCAACCCTGACTACTTCTCAGATTGCCACAACCTTGGACACTTTTGTGCACAGCTTCAGTTATGAATTTATTTTCACATCCTCCTGAGGACCCTCCATAATCAACAGAACCCCATATCGCACATCCTAGAATTAAAAAACTCCCAGAACAACAAAGATTTTACTCCCTTGGACGGACTTTGTGATCTCCTACAGATCTTCCAGGTCATACCCCCTGTGTCCTTCTGAACAAATAGTCACTCCCTGTGTTTTCAAATGTCCTTTGATCCCTTTTCAAATTGACATTGAGCTCCTTTCAAATGCACGTTACTGCTTTTCCCTTCCTGCCCGCCCTCTGAAGTTT
>NW_007741311.1:25045-25914 GCF_000696425.1 Galeopterus variegatus | reverse complement strand
GTATTGTACACCTTGGGGTCTGCTCCAGGTCTGCAAGTGTAGGCATGTGCCCACCCTGGAATGCGGTTTTTTCCTGTTGCTTTGCTTGGTGCATGCAGTTCAAATGTGACCATGCTTTCTTGTTTTATTGCTGAGAGCAGATAATACACTTGGGTAGGACATTATGCCTAGGATGTACCACTTCAGTGTGAAAGTATAAAACTAGGGATACCTCAGATGACATGGATTTTTACTTTACATGAATTTTTATATCTCCTATATATAAGAACAAAGATCGAAAACCTTGCACCCCAAACAAGGGATACCTCTTACTGAAGTGTCTTAGTATTCATGTCTGTCATATATGCTTTAGTTCAGCTGTTTAATAAATCTATTATTTAATATCATAATTATTATGCATTGCATGTATAAAATCTAAATTACTGTGTACCACAGTCGAGAACTAGTTTTCCTGGTATTGTGGGAGTTTTTACTTAAATCATAAATGTTTGTTAAATGTTTGTTGTGTGTCTATCCATGTTCTGAGTGTTGTGGAAGGTGTCAAAGCTTGCCAGGGAACTTTCCCTCTCATCAGATAAAGAGCATACACTTGTGAAATGATTGAATAGCAAATGGGGTCATGTCAGGTTCCCCAAGCAAGTGCCGTTAGAGATGATACAAAGAATAAGCGACTGTAAGCATGGTGTGTAGAAGAGCCAGGACTTGGCTGAGATGTGGCTTCGGTGGAAGAGAAGGATGGAGGAGAGGCAGTGCAGGTACAGGGCAGGGTACAAGAGGCAAACGTACATTCTGGACCTTTTAAATGACTTTTTTTTTTTAAACTTACAGGATTGAAATAGACACTGTTAGTAGTATTTGTATAATATTTA
>NW_007741311.1:22124-22816 GCF_000696425.1 Galeopterus variegatus | reverse complement strand
CCAGTTCCATGTATTTTGTTATAAGCAACACAAATGGACTAATACAGAGACCAATCATGATTCTAATGATCTAAAAATGGATATGAAAGTGTCTTGTTGGGAAAGGGTTGGGAGACATTAAAACCAGGATTTCAGGGGAATGAGACAGGTGAAAAGATACACTGCTTCAGGTCAGCGGGTGATATAGATTGCATTCTTATGGCTTGAGTGTGATGAAACCCAGCCAATATGTTATAATTAGTGTTTGTTTTCAATTTTCAAAATGCTTTTACTCTACAGAATCATATGTCATAGAAAGTTGACATCAGTAGAATAAGAATCCATTCTCTGTGACAGCAAGCCTAGTACTTGAATATATTTGGCCTTTCATTGTCTAATGTTGCCCGTGAAGGAGTTCTCTAGCATCTTAAGTGTGGCTTCTGTGTAACCTCCCCATCCAGTACAGAAATGTGTGCATGCAGACACAGCTCTTGAAATCTAGAACATGTTAAGGAAGCAGACATCAGACTGCTAATGAAAATCAGATATGAGGTTTGAAAGAAATTGAATGAACCATTCTTCCCATTATTCTCTTTGTGTTTAACTGCAGTAGGAATCTGTATGTCAGAATTTGGCATGATGGCCAGAGGACGGATGTGTGGTTTTGGCATCTATTGGGTGTTGAATCACTCAGACCAGTGATTGGGGAGTAG
>NW_007741311.1:7273-21460 GCF_000696425.1 Galeopterus variegatus | reverse complement strand
ATATGCAATCAACTGTTCATTTCTATTTTTAAAGGGTAGCAACAGTGTGACTAATTTGAAATGGTAGGTAATTCACATGAGATTTTGGGAATTTTTTTGGTCTGTTTAGTTTGTGTTTACTGATAAAACTGATGTATAATTTTCTAGAGGTTCACAAATTAATAAATAAAATGAGTTGTTTTATGAAGATGAAGCCCCAAATCAAGGAGTAGTGATGAAGACAGTGGCAAGTGCTGGTCTTATGGTGCAAGAAAGTTGTATAGTCAAGAAAAGGTGGAGGCTTATTAAAGGAAGAGAAGATCATCATAATAATTCATATATTCTTTAAAATGGGAATAATTAGAGTAAGAATATCTAACGTGCTTTGAGTGCTTACTGTGTGCAGGACTTTGAGCTAACTGTGTTATATGCATTATCTGATTTGACTTTCTCAAATATACTTAACTGTGTGTTCATGCACGTCCACCCTGGCCAGTGTAAGTGGGTCTCCTTTCATGATAACAGAGAAAGAAGAGTAGACATGTCAGCCTGGATTCTTTAAAAAAAAAAAAAAAACACCTTTATTGAAGTATAACTGACAAATAAAAATTATGCATATTAAACTGGATAACTTGATGTGTTGATATAAACTGTGAAATGATCACCACAATCAAGCTAATTAATATATCATCACCTCTTATAGTTACCATTTCCTTCTTTTTGCATGTGTGTGTGGTGAGAACAGTTAAAATGTACCCTGTTAGCAAATTTCAATACAATGTAGTATTGTTAACTGCAGTTACAATCCTGTACATGATCTCCAGAGCTTATTCATCCTGCCTAGCTGAAACTTTGCACCCTTTGGCTAACATCTTATTTCCCCCTCAGCCTGGATTCCTTGCTCTACTCCTGGTAATTACCAGGTATATGAACTCGGACAAATGCTTTCATTTTTTTAAGCCTGTTCAGTCACTTATAAAGGACAGACTGGGACTAAAATATAATAAGCTTCTCTTCCAGCTCTGTACTTTTTGATTATAAAAAAGTTATGGAAGAGTCATTTGTATTTAGTGTAATATGTAAAGAAGCCCTTCTGAGAGTCTAAACTGTACCTCAGATTGTGAATGGGAGATTAGAGGTGAGCATGTCTCATTCCCCCAAGTTCCCCAGAAAAGACAGCTTTCCAGTCAGATTTTATTTTGAAGATGTAACTACATTAGGGCGAGACTTTAATTTATCCTTTTGTGGGCTTCACTGGCTACAGTGAATGATATTAATACCCTCAATGATTAAATAAAAGTAACAGTGACAGTGAAAGTTGACTGATGGTGGTGATTCCCTTTGGGGAACTGTTTGGCTGGCTGCCTGAGTCCTGTGCCAGGGAAGAAGCTGAATATATTTTAGCAGCATTCTCTAGGCTAGGAAGATACTAACATTTAGGATGCCAGGTAGTTGCTTGGAACATGAATATAGGTCATGAAAGGAATTGGCGTTTACGTGAGTTGAACAAAAGGGCAGTCCATGTGTTGAATTTGCAACTACCCTCCAGCTGTCCTCAAATATTGCAATTTTAAAGAGAACTTGGAAGAATTAGTACATTACTCAGTACCAAGTGACTTAACCTGATATTCCAATAATGGTATAAGGAAAAAATAGCAACGTGGGAAGAATTAACAGAGGGAGGAGTCATTTACCTGGTGTCTCAGTCAGTTTTCTGTTGCTGAATACCTGAAACTGGATAATTTATAAAGAACCAAAGTTTATTTCTTACAGATCTGGAGGCTGAGAAGTCCAAGGTTGAGGGGGTGCATTTGATGAGGGTCTTCTTATGGTGGGGACTCTCTGCAGAATCCTGTGGTGGCACAGGCATTACATGACAAGGGCTGAGTGTGCTAATGTGTTAGCCATGTGCTAAAGTACTTCCGTGATAACCCATTAATCCCTGAATGGATTAATCCATTCAAGAGGGCAGAGCTCTCATAAGATTAAGTTTCAACATGGGTTTTGGAGGGGACATTTAAACCATAGCACCTGGTATGATTTCCTTAGCTGATGACTACTCACTGCCTCTAGGGTAAGTTTGAAACTCTGTGATCTGGTGTCCACACTAACTTAGTCTCACACTACTACTCCTTACCTTCTGGTTTATTCTTTGAGGTAAACAGCCCTCTGCCTTCTCCTGTATTCTGCCTTTACTCACGCCTTTCTCTTTACCTGAAACAATAAGAATAATACAAATAATGTCTAACATATTGAGAATTTTCCATGTGCTTACTTTTGTGCTGTTTTACCTGCATCGTATCTGATTTAACTTTTCTCAAACTCTGTGAGACAGGGAATATCATTTACCATACTCAACATCATCCTCACAAACATTTCCATTTCATAAGTAATTGGGGTTTTGTTTAAATAATTTACCCAAGATCACACTATTAATGAGCGCTAGAGTTACAGTTGCAAACCAGGTCACCCATTGTCAGAGCCCAAATATTAAAAACCATATTGTGCCATTTAATGTCATTCTTTACTATCCTCTCCACACATCTAGGCCCATTCCACAGCAATTCCTGCTTTCCATAACAAAAAGTAATGCCTCCTTCTCTGAGGTTATATCATATTACTTAACATGCTCTGTTTTGTATTAATGTACATCTTTCCTTCTGCTTCATTGAAGCCTGAGTTTCTCATATTTGTATCTCTACCTTGATATGGTTTTTGCTGGGGTTTATTAGTTATTTGCTGACTTGACACAGTGCCTTTCTATCTATTCAGCCCAGTTACTTTTTTTTTAGGTCCTAGTTCATACTTTTAAAGTTCTTAGAACACTTCTATTAAAATGCCAATATTTTATCTGAAAATGTTAATAACCTGAATAATGTCATGCGTTTTCACTTTCACTTTACTTGCTAATAACTGTTTTTCTGGGTATTCAAATAGCACTGTCGGTGTACTTAGTTCAGACAAGTTATATTTTGGAAACACTATAGTTTAAGTGTCATGGAAGGAGGGTGATCATACAGACCTCTCTTTTGAGTCCAGGCTTTGCTATCTATCTCCTGCATGGAAGAGCCACTTAACCTCCTGCCCTTCAGTTTCCTTCTCTGTTAAATGAAGAAGGTAACACCTACTTGGCAGGATTATTAGGTGGATTAAATTGGATGATGCTGCACTGAGCCTAAGTGCCTGAGATATATTAGACCATTAATAAATGCTGTATCTTGTTGTTTCTTTCCCTTAGCTTTGATTCTGATCTTCAGTTTTGAATTACATTTACTGGCTTTTTTGACTCCAGCCTGTTTGTTCATTTAATTTTCTTTTTGATTCAAATCACATGGTTCAGGATCTCCAAAGATAAATGGTAGAGTCAGGATAGGAATCCAACTAGTCCAATTCCAGGCCCAACTAGTAAATCCTTGTCCTGTACTGCCTTATTAAATTCATTCTTTACTGTGCTTCCCAACTGTCCAGTTGCAGACCATTGGTTAAAAAAAAAAAAAAAAAAAAAGGGATCCAGCAAGGGGAAAATGGGGAGTTGTTTGGGTACAAAGTTGCAGTTTTGCAAGATGAAAAAGTCCTAGAGATCTGTTGCACAACAAAGTGACTATAAATACTACTGAACTATAAACTTAAAAATGGTTGAGAGAGTAAATTTTATATTTTGTGTTTTCTACCACAATTAAAAATAATTTTTTAAAAAAAGTAATAGCTCCTCCTTTTGGGTTCCTGTAAAACTTTTGTATCTCTATTATTTAAGAACTCTAAAAGGTTATCTAAGCAATTTCTCTTGTGACATGCTTTCCCTGCCTTCATAAGCAGTGCTATTTGCAAAGTCCATGTCCTAAGCAGGTGGTTATGTAATAGGAGAGTTCCTGTTTTGCAATCTGGTGACATAATACTTGTGAGTTTTAATTGGGAGATTATAAGGATAAAGGTATATTATATAAGGTGCATTTGATACTCTTCACTTTCATTACCCTGTATCTACATGTCACTGTGGGTTTCTCAGTATGAGTCGTGAGGATATCAGGGTAAAAAAAAAATGTTTTACAAGTTTGCATTATTACCATGAACCCAGGACAAGAGCTAATATCAGAAAACCCTGTATTCCTAAGACATAGATTTATTTGGTTCTGAGTTAGTTGGGTACCTTTGTTCTGCTCTGTTATACATGATAACTGATCTGTAAGTGTAACTTTACATGTATAGACTCTCATAGACTTTTTTTTAACCATAATAATTAATTCATGAACTACTCAAATTTGGATATTCTATTATTATTTATTTAGTAGTTAGGCCTTCTATTTTCAAAAGGTTCTAAGATGGAAAACACATTTAAAAACATGTAAAACAGTACAGTTAAGGATAAAACCAGAGTAGAGATTGTAAATGTGACTACCTCTTGGGGTGGATTAATTATTATAGTTGATACTAATCTGAGAACTGGCAAAAAAACAAAGTTCAGGTTCCTTGCTTTATTATATGTATGGAAAAGAATGCCTAAAATGTCATTTTTCTTTTCAGGAAAATGTTGCTAGAATTGAACTTGAAGATTTTTTCCACATGAATTTTTATTGGAAAATAATAAGTACATTATCACTGACTGATGTTTTACAAGAAACTGAAGTTCTCTTTAGTGTATAGACGTTGTTAATAGCTAAAGCATAAACCCTACATGAGTGCAGATATTTTCAGGCTGGACAGTATGGCTGAGTTATTTTGCTCTTCAGTTATCCATCAACCTGCGTAAGGCCTACTGTGTACCGTACTGTGCCAGACATTGGTGATTAACAACAACAATAAAAATTGTCCTTGACGTACTTAGTCCAGTAGGGAGTAGAGGTAGGCAAAAGATGATTAGGGTGCAGTTTGCTGGAGACACGTATCCAGTGCTCTTGAAGCCCAACCAGAGTTCATGTCTTTTTGCTGTAGTTGGGGGAAGGTTCTAATAATAAATGACATTTGTGCTGATTCTTAAAGTTTGCCAGGTTGAGAGTGGAAGGAAAGGGACATTCCTTATAGAAAGAATACTCTTGGTAATTTTATTTTAGCTAGGAACTTGTACAATCTAGAAAATAGATAACTAACATCTAGTAAACTTTTCAACTCAAGTATCGTATGTCTTCAGTGGATCTTTGGCAGGTACTTGTGTGTAGCAACTTCGTGATGAAATTCTCTGACGCCTACAGTGGGGATATGCTGGGACATGGCCAAAGCCCTGTAAACGTTGGATGGATTGATGGATGAAAGGAAGGAAAGGAGAGCCCTGCGTCACAGATATCACTAAGGGTGGGTGAGGTAGAGTTGTCACTGTGAGGAAAACTTGGAAGTTGATTTACATTGTCAGCCAAATAGTTGAGCAATCCAATTTTATATAGGCAGCAAAGGGACCTGAAGATAGAGCCAATATTTTCCTCAGAAAATAACTTGGACTCTTATGAATTACCTGCGCAAACATTTAGCTTGGATGCTAGAGTCCTGCCCTGTATAGCACAAGAGGAATGAGTTCACTCTAAAGAAGTTTGAGAGCAGTTATTACCAGCTAATCACAACATCCCTGAACTTTAGCCAGGCCTCTATGGAGTGTCTGATTTTTAATGGAGCTGCTTCCTCATGGTCCCTGTAGAATTATTAAGCTGTACAATGTATGCCTGCGCAGCTCAGCAGCTCAAACCATGAGAGGGGTTGTTTTAAATGCTTGGTGAATGATTACCCAGTGCAGCTTTAGTTTTGATGTATTGATGTTGAGCTACTTCTTCTGACAGTAACTAGTCATCAGGCTACAAAAGACTTCTTAAGACTCTTCTTGGTCAGAGATGCAGGATTTTCTTCTGACCTCCAGAATTGTGTGTCTGTCTACCTATAGCTATCTCAGATCTAGGCAGGGTCATTTAGAAACCTTATTCTTCACCACCTCCTCCAGATTTATACTGCCATCTGCTGTATGCCTGTCTCATTAAATGGACCACCGTTCACCTAGTGACTCAAGCTAGAAACAAGGTACTAATTCTTGGGATCCTCGCCAACCTTGAAGTCTAAACAATCAGTTTCACTTAGTATTTCTGACGTCTATGCACTTTTTTCCATTTGATGTGCCATCAGCTTCATCCAAGCCACCATCACTCACTTGAACTACTGCTCTGGCATCCTCCCTGGCCTCCCTCCCTCTACTTCTGCTATTTCGAATTGATTCTCCACATAGTACCTACAGTGGTCTTTCCGAATAACTTGATTACGTTATTTCCCTGCTTAAAAGCCTTCAATGGCTTCCCATTGCTCTTTAGATTAAAAAAAAGAAAGAAAGAAGATTAAAAAAAAAAAAAGCACTGGCCCTGGCCTGCATGGGTGGGCATGGTATGACTGACTCACCTTTCCAACTTTGTCTTTTCTTCTTCCTTCTCTTTTACTTTCTCTCCCTGCTGGCTTTCATGCGGCTCTTTGAATGTGCCCAGCCCTTTCCTGTCTTAGAGTCTTCTCCCTGTTTCCTCTGCCCGGCATTCTGTCATCTGCTTTTCAGTTGGCCGACTCCTCTTTTTTTAGGACTCATATTACTTGTAACTTTTTTCTGAGAGGTCTTTCCGGACTGTCTAATCTAAAGCCACCCTCTGATAACCTGTCTCAAGACTTGCCAGAGTTTTAGAAGCTTTTGTTTTTTCATATGAGTCTCCCCACCATAGTATAATGCTCCATGGGGACCATATCTGTTTGGTTTCCCACTGTGGCACCCAGTGTGTCGAATGGTGCTTGTGCAAGGGCAGGTACTTCCTAAACATTTGTTGAATAAAAGACTTTCATCAACATAAAAGTTGGTCTAGAAGGAGCATCTTGCATTTGCAGTAACAACAGGGCTTGCATCGAATTCATGTAGCTCTGTTTGCTGTCTGCTTTCATAGGAGCGTCTAGAGGACTAATAAGAGGTTGTAAGTTATTTGCTATTTTGCCTTGCTGCCAAAAAAAGCTTGGTGGCACCTTTGGAGTTTGTCCTTGGGAGTCTAACAGACTAAGTTTAGTTCCTGTTTTGTTCATGTAAAGCTGTGCAACTTTGAGCAAGTTAACCAAGTTCTCCCAAGTCTGTTTCCTCATATATTAAATGAGGAAAGTGATATCTCTTTCACATGCTGATTAGGAAGGTTATGTGTGATTACATATGCAAAGTGCTTAGTACAGTGCTTGGCACCTTGTAGGAGTTCAGGCATTCTTTATCATATTCCCTTTATATTTCGAGAGATTAAAAACCCTCATTTAATTTATCTCATAATCTTCTTGTTCTTACTTAATGCATAATCATACCCAAGGGCACTAACAGGAGGGCCAAAACCAGTTTAACAGGAAAAAGTCCATCTCTAGGGTGTAAATAAACAATGATGGACTGGTTATTTAATGGTAAATAACATTGAGCCCCTCAGAAAGATACACATGGAATTCTCCTTGGCCTTATTCCAGAGATTGTTGTTTAATATTGTTAAATTGTAATAACTAATAAGTATGATGAGTAGACATTTCCTAGTTTAAATAGATATTCCATGGAGATAGGCCATATGAAAACATTTTTCACATTTTAGATATTTCTGTATCTAAGAAGTGTTAGCAGTACTATTGAAAACTCTGGAGTTCAAAGCTCTTCAACTTAATTTGTCAGCTTTGGGAGTGTTTAAAAAATTAAATATTCCAAAGACAGGTTATTCTAAAATCTGATGGGTTAGACTCAAATTAATAGGTGGTAGATATACTTAAGGCATACAGATCTGGATGTTACATGGAGTTTAAGGGAAAATGCTTAGGTTAAATCTACCGAAATCATCAGAGGTTGATTCTCTGCCATTAAGTCGGAATAGCTCACCCACCCTTTTCTCTAGTAAATTCGTTTCACCTTATAACATGAGACAGTAACCATGGCAAGGGGAATTGTTTCTCTGTAAGTCAAGTCCTTCAGAGATCTAGGGGCCTGAGCATTAAAAGCTCAAGACCTTTGCATTTGTCTAGGGAAATATTGACCCAGACAGTGAAATGCATTGTTAATTTAGGGATAGGTATGATTTAGGGTGTTGATGCTGGGCCATAGACAGGACAACTAATAGACACAATACATTAATTGACCACCTAGCATGACTGCTTGTTTAGAGCGTGGGAAATTTGGAAAGGCCAAGGGAACAGGTCTGAGTTCCTTCTGGGGCTCTCTCTCTCTGCTGTGTTCTGTCACCAATTATTTCACCTCAGACCCAAACTCTAAGTATCTTGAAAATGTGTATGATTGGTCATTTGGGATATTAGACTCATAACAGGTGAATGTACCTGGGCACATCCATGAGCAACACTGCAGAAGGTGTGCTTTGTTAAGAGAGGGTTATATGAGTGTCATGTCTAGACATCTCATGTAACTTATGGTCGGTTTCTCACTGCAAACTCAACTTCATAAACCAATATAGCTAAACAGAGAATTGTGGTTGCTAATGTTAACATGTGCTGAAGAAATGCTGTCATCTCACAGAGGGGACAAAAAACAGTTGCAGCATTGTCATTTAAAAAAAATATCAAGAGGCATAAAGTTGATGCCATCTGTCAGTGGTTTTGGTCATTGACTTTTCTCTTGGTAATCTGTTCTGTGTCGTGGGGCTACAGTGCTTTAAAAAGAAATTGGGATAATACGTTCTGAACAACCACTTCTGACCTTTTTGTTGAGTAGAAAGGGAGCTCGCTGTTAAATGAAGAAATGGGCATCACCTTTGCTGAAATGCACATTTGATTGTTCAAATCAGACCACCTCACATGTTCCACAAAGAACTTCAGAATTTCCCTCCTCCCATTAAACCAATTTGATGTTTAAATGACTTCTTCAGATTGTTTTGGTTTAATCAGATACTAGGAATTGAAAGGAAGTCATAAAAGAACCACAGTAGTTATCTTTGGTTTGCCTGTGAGTTACCCATTAGCAGCCTGTTGTGGAATGTGACAGATCTCTTTTTTTTCCCCCCACAGAATGCTATGAACCTACCTCCTGACAAAGCCAGGTTACTGCGGCAATATGACAATGAGAAAAAATGGGAACTGATTTGTGATCAGGTAAGTAACAGTGATGCTTTTATCAAGAATGTAATGAAAGGAGAGAACCAGATTTCTCCCTTAAATATGTTGGACTTTTCCTAGGAGATGCATGGATTTCTATTTTGTGACTCCTTGTTTTCCTGTTTATCACCAAAGGAAAAAACTGAAAGAAAAAGACTTCTTTTATTCTTCAATTAACTAAAATATTCTCTTTTATTTTGAAGCATTTTGCTATTAGATTTTCTTGGAAATATGGTCAAGAGGGCAAACCAAATTTAGATGATTTATTTCTCCATTTACCTTACATAGCAGTTTAGCTGCTTGAATAATGCAGGACCTCTAATTTAACTGGTTTTCCTATTCTTGAAAATTGATGCATGTTCATGCAAGAAGGTAAATTGTTTATAAAGAACTGTTTAATCTGATAAAATAATTTCAGATTTTGGCAATTCTGTAGCTGATCTTATCATTAACTCATTCATTATAATAAATTCAGACTCTTCAGAGGGAAATAAAACAAAAGGTGAAATTCTCCATTTCCTTTCATTCTATTCTCCAAATCTACACCTTAGCAGTCCACTTTTTGTGTGTGTGCTTTTTAAACCTGTTTGAAACTAGCCTATATGCTATGTACCAGACTACAACACTGTGAGTCCAGCTTCAGTATTACTTTTCTTCCTTTCATGACCACCAAGACCAGTGTTCAGATCTGATGGGGAAAGGGAACCAGAGGGTCTCCACTGGTAAGACTTTGAAGTTTGGGGTATTTATTGAAAAAATTCTGCATATAAGTGGACCTGCACAGTTCAAATGTGTTGTTCAAGAGTCAGCTGTATATATGTCTCTACCCCATTTTTTTAAATGGTATGTGGTATTCCACTGTAATTGGTAGTAACTTTATTTTGTGCCATGAGCTTCATGGTGGTTGTGTACCTCCCACCCACCAATCTGAAAGTTTCTAGGGGGTGTTGTAATTCCTTCTAACAGCTTCCTTGGGTCTCTGGTGTGGGGACAGAGGAGTTTTTCTATCTATCATGGTAGAGGGTCCATGTTCCCTAAGGAATAGATGCCTGCAGTTTACATAAAACTTTTGAAGCTCTCATTGTATGTTTTGCCTTAGTTCCTAAACTGAAACAGTAATGGAGTGGTGGCAAAATCACCTTCTTTTCTCATGCTGTATGTGAGCCCTGAGAGCAGATAGAAGTGAAAGGGAAGCTTACTGCTTCTGTGACTGTGATGCAAAAGAAAAAAATTTTGCTGACCCTTATCTCCTTCCTTGAGGCTTAATTTTTAGTGAGTGTTATCTAAACCTATTATTGCAAGGAAAATGATTTTATAATGACAGTGGAAAAAGATAATAGGGATAATTAATATAAAGGAAAGGTAATCACACAACTGAGGGAGGTGTAAGGTGAAGAATTCTCAAGTACGCTCTCATAACCAATGGGGGCTGCCTCCGGTGGCCATCCGGCTAAACCTCCCTCTCTCCCTCCCTCCCTCCTCGGACTGGTAAGATTCACTGGCAGCCCTGCCCCTTTGTGGCTTTGTGGTATTATTAATTTTTGTATCTCAGATATGCCAGAAAGAGAACACTGCTAATGATGGGAGATTTCTAACAGCTGCATTCTTCTCTCTGACCAAACATAACTTCATAAGGTCGGTGTTGGGGTCTAGGCTATTTTGAAGCTGAGAGAGAAGAAAATCAGTTATCTGATTTTCAAATTCTCAAAATTCAGGTGGTTATTGCCTTTAAATGTCAATATGCCCAGGCATGGAGGCTTTAGCTGCTTCATCTGTTCCTTTCTGGCGGTCACTTTCGCACATGCTAGAAGCTCCACACAGAAGCAGCTCCATCAGTTCTGAGGTGTCGTGAATGATTTGTTAATAATAGTTAAAGAATAATAATTATTATCACCAGTAGCCAGCATTTAGTAAGCAGTTTATCTCAAGAGCTTTGTGTGTAGACTTCAAGGCAGTCATACCTGTTAGTGTTCCCATTTGATATAAGGAGAAAACTGAGACTTAGAGGTTAAATCATTTGCCGAAGGTCCCATAGCCATTAAGTGGTAAGTGGCACAGGTGGCCTGATGCTGGAGAACATGCAGATTCTGCAGTCTGTACTCTTAACCTCAACTCTCTGCTACCTTCCTTGTCAGGTGCCAACGTATGTGAATGACATACTAAATATAAATAAAAAATAAAGGTCATCTCTGTTTCTCTGACCTGCCTTCTGGTATGCTTTCCTGAGAGATCAGGCACTGAGTGTAACCTACCCACATTACTATGATGAACTACCATTTTTGGTTAACCATTAGTCATTGTGAAAACTGTGGCCAGTAGAAAATTGAACTTTTTGTCATATATGGGTAACCCATGGGTGTGTCCCATATACTTGTGAATAACATGTGAATATTACTTGTCCTATACACATTTGTGAAGGAAAAGATAAAAACCATGAACCGAAAGCATTCATAATGTACCATTCACATGGAGATTATAATGTATTGATGTTTATTGACTGAACATTTGTCTTATCTGTTATATACATGGACCATGTCATATGTATCCTTGGTACCTGACCTAGATCTCTCTGTGGTATCTAACGTGATGGACACTCAAGATATGTTTGCTTTTTTGATTCCATTTATATGAAAATCCATAGAGGCAGAAAGTAGATTAGTAGTTTCCAAGGAACTGGGGGTGGGGGGAGGAATGAGGAGAAGCTTCTGATGGGTACAGGGATTTCTTTTTGGTGGGATAAAAAATGTTCTGGAATTACCTAGTGGTGATAGTTGCATAGCCTTGTGAAATACTAAAATTATCCTCTTTAAAAGTGAGTTTCATGTGAATTTTGTGAATTATATCTTGATTAAAAAACAAGATATTTACTTCTGGAACAATCCAGAGATAGGAAAAAAAAAAAAAAAGAGGAGAGGGGAACTTAAGAGAAATAATGAAATGTCTGTGGGGATCTTCTTTGGATCCTAATTTGAACAAACTAAAAACTTTCTGAGAAAATTGGGGATTTTTGATTAGTGACTGAGATTTGATTTTATCTTTGTGATTATATAAGAATCTACCCTTATTTTTTAAGAAGTGGGTACTGTTGTAGGGGTGAAATGATATGACTGAGGTTTGCTTTAAAATATTTTATCAAAGAAATAAAAAAGGGACAGATGAAGGAAATCTGGAAAAATCTTGATAATTGTTAAATCTTGGTTTGGAGATACGTTGAGATCTACTACAGTGTATTCTCACCACCCATGTATGTTTGAAAATTCATTATATTAAATTAAAAAATAAAGGTATTTGCTGGTTAATGATCTTCATCTTCCCTTATCTGTACAATGTAGTTAATATTAACATTCTTAAATTATTTTGAGGATTGGCGGCAATAAATGTAAAGTTGTAGGTGAGGCACATTAAATAATACTCGGCACATAGAAAGTGCTTCAGAAACTGTGTGGCTCTTCTGCTGTTGATGGGCTTATATATTAAATATTGCTGCCATTATTCTTCATTTTTTAACTTGTCCTGAAAAAACTCAGGGATATTTATTGTATCGAATCTGTCATCATCTCATCTGTTAACTAAACATACTGTATGGTTTGAATACATGTTGAATGATTCTGTCAGGAAGAGTCTCAGCCATAGATCTTCAGTCTAAGAAAATATCAAGGCAAATCTCTTATTTGTGAAGCCTTTAGACAGTGATGGTGGGGTGTTGTCATTGATATGTAATACATAAGACACCCCTGACCCCTGATACTTTGTGCACAAAGAGTATAACAAAAGCAAATATTAATTTTATTTCTTTTTAAGTAAGCAATGCAGATATATTATTTGTTGTTTAGGGTACATGTCATAGGCAAGGTGCACAAAGTGATAGGTAACATTAAAGAAATTTATTTTCAAAAGGAAGTATGTGAACACTAGTGTTGGAGGACCTATGGAGAAATTATTTCAGCTTTCAGTTCCATGAAAAATTGTCATATGGACACTATGAATCATGGAACTGGTCATGTTCCTCCTTTTTTTCCTTTGCTGCTACTATATGCTCAGAGCCAAATTCATGGCCTACCCTTACCAACTACACAGTATCTTAATGACGTGTTTTGTTTACCAACCTCATCCATGGTTTCATCTAATTTTTCCTGCCCACACTTGCCCTCCACACTGATTTCTGCACTGAAAAAAAAATCTTGTATCAAGTTGTAAACTTTAGTAAGTTATCCTTTTGAAAAAGATAAATATAGAATGTCAGCATTACTGGTGAACAAAGATTGTACAGGTTGAGTGTCTGTTATTTGAAAGGCTTGGGATCAGAAGTGTTTCAGATTTTGGATTTTTTTCAGATTTTGTAATGTTTGCATTATATGTCCTGGTTCAGCATCACTGAACTGAAAATCTGCAATCCAGAATGTTCCATGGTGTTCATTTCTTTTGAACACCATGCCAGCACGCAAGAAGTTTTGGATTTTGGATCATTTCAGATTTTCCAATCAGAGATACCCAACCTGTGCTTGCATTAATAACTAAATTTAAAGTTTCTCTATGCTGTATGCACTGTGCAAATCGGTGCATTGAATCTGCTCGGCTTTTCTCTGATGAAGCGAATATGTAGTCTCAAAATAAATGCTTTGTTATGATTTGACTTTAGGGGAGTCAATCGAGGTGAATACAATTCATCATTTAATTTGGAGGAACAACTTTTTTGTATGGTTGCATTAGTCTGTCACTGTGTAAGTATTTATTTAAATATATTTCCCTCAAGAGTGAGTTCCTTTAGGGTGTGAGCCATGTGTCATTTGTTGTGTACACCCCCCCTCCCGCCCAAACTTGCTTACTGCTTGAAACATAAGCGCTTGTTGAAACTGTTGAATGAAAGAAGTCATGGCTAAATGGTATATAAGTGTAGGAGACAGTAGAGAAGGAAGCTAGCATTATCAGTAGAGAAGGCAGAGGGAGAAGAGGTAGTTGGAGGAGGTGGCCTAGGAGACTAAGCAGAAGTTTCCTCTTTCTTTATCCTTCCCACCTTCCTCTACTTGCTGGTGTACTTGGCTTGTGGTAAGTGAAACTAAACTTCAGTACTCAATTCTGGAAACTCTTTTTTTTTTTCTTCCTTTTTGTCTTTTTTCGTGACTGGCAACGGATCGCAACCCTCAGTGT
>NW_007741311.1:3630-3995 GCF_000696425.1 Galeopterus variegatus | reverse complement strand
TTGTACCTTGCTTGCCCCAGACCTAGAATAAGCCATCTCTCCAAGGAGCCCTGCTCTTTTTAGTGGAGGTGGTATTAGAGGAGAGAATGTGAGAGTGACAGGTCACCATAGCTGCTGGGCAAATTCACTTCTCAGTTTAACTGTCTAGCCCTTGAACATACATGTCCAAAAATTATGAGTTCATATTGATATTTCCAAATCAGTTTTTATTATTAACTTACTTAATCTTTGATTGTATAATTATTACTTTTCTTTTACATTGAAATGTTTGATTTCTAACATTAATGTAATTATTTGTCTTTTCCTATAATATAAAAAAGTTTCAAAATAACAATCCTGATATTGTTACTGCCTAAAACATTACT
>NW_007741311.1:0-2125 GCF_000696425.1 Galeopterus variegatus | reverse complement strand
TCCAGAAAGTAGAAGAAAATGTTTAGTGAACAGCTACTGCTAGTCACTGCCACGATTACCAATTTTGACAGGCTGATGATTTATTTGTTTTAGGTTATATTCAGTATTAAAACTAGCTCTTATTTATGTGTTCATTAATTCATTCATCAAATAGACATTTGCTGTATAGGTGATGGGAAAGTGAAGAGTGAGGTGAGAGGGTGTGGATCTGAGTTTTCCCATAATGGGTATGTCATGTAATACTTGGAGTCAGGGAAAAGACTCCAAGTGGTTGCTAGTACCAGGTGGTTTGTCCTGAGTTCCAGCAGTGTGCTGGGCAAGAATTGGCTGGTTATTTTTGCCAAACTTAACAAAAAACAAAAAAACCATTTTGTCTTTTGTCAGTCTTCTGCTTGAGATTTTGAAGGAACTGTATCCTTTTTCTTGAATTCTTCAAACCTGAGGAAAGGTACTGAGTTAATTGCTGTTGAAAAGAGGACAGCTCTCTTCCCATTTCCTGCCTGAAAGAAGTTTCCCTTCCATTAGGACTTTTGCCAGGTCTCTGATTCCTGGATTCTAAAACACTGGAGAAGCAATCAAAGGAGCAGATGCCAACTCTTTGTATGTGAGCTTTTGGGGGGTTTAATATCCCTGGAGTCCTGGAAAATTGGGTCTGAACCTAGAAGTGAGTTTACTTCACATCTTTCCTCTTCCAGAGGTTTCCTTTGTCATACAGCTTTTATAGTGGGGAAAAAAGAAGCAGGCCTACCCTATAGGGGTTGGTGCTGGGAAGAGAAAAGGGAGGAATGTAGTCTAAAGAGAAGAAAGAATTATTCCTTTTTAAGCTAATTCTTTTTGGTGTCTTGATATAAATCTCTGTCAGAAGTGCTCTTCAGCATCCATTGCCAGAGCTAGATGCCAAGGGCTTGGTACAATTTGAAACTTTTAGTCTACCTTTTGCCAAAACGAATCTCATACTTTCTGCCTCCCTGCCTGGTAAAACAAAATGGAATTGAAGATTCTCACCCCCCAATAAAGTTACTTAATTGTCTGAGCTGGGTTAAACTACTTGTTTATATTGTTTGAAATAAACTTTATCATATGAGCATTTTTTGTAAACTTGACACTGTTACTGGAAATGGAGAATCATATAGCAATTTAATGCACATGGGTTAGACTGAGGTTGACCTTCGACACTATATTATAGAAAATGCTTGGTAAGCAAATTTAAGTGATTTATTAAGATGTGTTAGGCAAGAGTTTCTACCAGGTAATACAAATACTGCTTTACATTGTTTTAACACTTGGGTATTTAACTCATAATTTTTGCTTTGGAAGGCTGTTTTTGTTCGCCTTTCACAAAAAAGGTAAAGTCAAATGTCTTTCTAGAAGTTGTCTAGGAAGTGTTTGAGTTGATACTGAAACTGAGGTCTACTGATGCCTGATTCTGAAAATTTTTGTTTAAAAAACATAATAATAATAGTTTGGAAACTTTTTTTTTTTTTTTTTTGTCTTTTGTCTTTTTCTGTGTCCGGCAACGGATCGCAACCCTNAATTTTTTTTCGTAGTTTTATGTGCTCCAAAATGATAGGATAACAAATAGATGCCGTGTTAGTTTCCTACGGCTGCTGTGACAAATTGCCGCATATTTGGTGGCTTAAAACAACAGAACTATGTTCTCTCCCAATTCTGGAGACCGGAGGTCCAGAATCAAGGGTGTTGGCTGGGCCCTGTTCCCTCCAAAGTCTCCAGGGGAGAATCCTCCCTTGCCTCTTGCAGCTTCTGGTGGTTCTAGGCATATTTTGGCTTGTGGCTGCCTAAGTCCAATATCTGCCTCCATCTTCACATGGCTGCCTTCTCTTCTTCCCTTGGTCTGTGTCTTCTCATCTTTTGTCTTTTATAAAGACATTTATTGGATTTAGGGCCCACTTGGATAATCCAGGATGATCTCATCTCGAGATCCTCAACTCATTACACCTGTAAAGACCCTTTTTTCAAATACGGTCATATTCTCTGGTTCGGGGGTTAGGACATGGACATATCTTTTTGGGATCACTGTTCAGTCCACTGCAGACACCAAGATGTATAATGATTCATATAATAAGGTTTTCATTCATCTAAGAATCCAAGTTAGATATTGTTGGTC
>NW_007741310.1:26280-26655 GCF_000696425.1 Galeopterus variegatus | reverse complement strand
CTACGGCAATGCTGTTTCAGGCCCTGTCCCTTGACCTTGCAAGTCACCTGCTCCTCTTGAGGTATCATCACCCCATTGGGTGAGACATCTACTATCCAGATTTTGCTAACAATACTGGGAATAATTTGTAGCTTAAACTCTTGTCATCATTTTATGTGGGTCTTGCTTTAGGTAGCAAAATGTGTTATTCCGTTATGGCTACAGTAGTGGCTTAGTTTCTTTCATGCACGTGATGAATTAGAAGGTCCTGTTTCATGGTAAAACGTTGCCCCAGAGGCAGAGCCTTCCAGCTCCAAGGAGGCACGTCATGGGCTTATGTGTTCTCTTATCCGGAGGCATGAGAAGATTAGGTGCTCACTTGAAGCTTTTCCCAGC
>NW_007741310.1:17481-22024 GCF_000696425.1 Galeopterus variegatus | reverse complement strand
TCTTCTACCAGACACCATAAATAACCCCGCTCCAACACCAGATGATAAATCTTCTCTTTTCCATCTTCTCCATGATTTATTCCATTCAAACGCCTGAAATTTAGCACTCTTCCTCCAAACTTTCTTCCCTCTAACCCCAGCCGATAAAACTCTCTTACAAGAAATCTCTCGTAATTGCTCCATCTGCCAGCGTACCAACCCCACTACCCCCTGAAAGGCCAAACCATATCCCTCACATCAAGCTAGGGGTAATATCCCTGCAGCAGACTGGCAAATTGACTTCACCCATATGCCTCCTGTTAAGCATCAGCAATACCTCCTAGTCATAGTAGACACCTTCTCTGGGTGGATAGAGGCCTTCCCCACCATTAACAAAAAGGCCACCACTGTGGCCTCCATACTCCTCACCCAAATTATCCCAAGATTTGGAATGCCCTCTTCCATACAAATGGACAACGGCCCAGAGTTCACTGCTCAAATAACACAAAATTTATCTCAAGCTCTCTCTCCCTTAGCATCTACACTGTCCATACCGGCCCCAGGCCTCAGGTAAAGTTGAACGTGCCAACAGGGCTCTAAAAGATACCCTTACCAAACTATCTCTGGAACTTCACCTTGACTGGATCCGCCTTGTTCAGACTTAGAGTTCTCCCAAAAAAACCTTCAAACCTTTCCCCATTTGAAATTATGTATGGCAGATCCCCTCTGTCTCCAGGAATCATCCCTAAACAAGAAATCATACCCCCCAACCTAGCTATCAAATCAATTTCCCACCTCCGGGCAGAGCTCTGGAAACATCAGGATTGGCTGTTACCTAATCCTACCTCTTTCCAGAACAACCCTGTAGTACACCCTGAGGATTTAGTATTCTACACTCGCCCTGAACCACAAGATCCTTTAACTCCTAAGTGGGAGGGCCCTTACCCAGTCATTCTCTGCACCCCCACAGCTGCCAAACTTTCTTTAGCAAACAACCAAGTAACTCCATGGATCCACATTTCCAGCTTAAAACCCTGCCTTCAAGGCTCACCAACGAATCTCACGGAACCTACAAGTGGGCCCGAAGTCCAGACCAACCCCCCTCAAGAAAGCTATTCCTGCACCCCTCATCCTACCAACCCCCTCAAACTCCGTCTATCCCGACCTCCAGTCCTCCCATCCATACGCAGAAATGAATTCCCTTCTTAGCGTCTTCTTACTTTCCTTGTTGTCCCTAAAGGGCACTCCCAAACCCTCCTACGTTTGGAAATTCAAAGTGTGAGAAACTAGGAATTGAACTAACTAAGGACATGAAAAATCTCTATAATGAGAACTATAAACCACTCCTGAGAGAAATTAGAGAGGATACAAGAAGATGGAAAGACAGCCCATGGAATTGGATTGGAAGAATCAATATAGTGAAAATGACTATACTACCCAAAGTAATATACAAATTTAATGCAATCCCCATCAAAATTCCTATGACATTTCTCTCAGAAATGGAAAGAACTATACAGTCATTTATCTGGAATAACAAAAGACCACGAATAGCCAAAGCAATACTGAGCAAAAAAAATAAAGCTGGAGGTATTACTCTACCTGACTTTAAACTATACTACAAAGCCACAATAACCAAAACAGCATGGTACTGGTACAAAAACAGAGACACTGATCAATGGAATAGAACAGAACACCCAGAAATCAACCCACGCACTTACTGCCATTTGATCTTCGACAAAGGCATTAAGCCTATTCACTGGGGTCAGGACTCCCTCTTCAGCAAAGGGTGCTGGGATAACTGGATATCCATTTGCAGGAGATTGAAACTAGACCCATACCTCTCACCATATACTAAAATCAACTCAAAATGGATTAAGGATTTAAATATACACCCCGAAACAATAAAACTTATTAAAGAAAACATAGGAGAAACCCTTCAGCAAATAGGGCTGGGCACAGACTTCATGAATATGTCCCCAAAAGCACGGGCAACCAAAGGAAAAATAAACAAATGGGACTATAAAGCTGATTTATAGATCCTCCTTACATTTAGTTGTTCTGTCCTCCTATGCCACTAGCAACTGACCCCCTGCACCCTGAGTTTAAAAAAACCTACCCTCCCTGATAGAGAGATTAAATCTCCAAAAAGATTGAGTTTGGGTCTAGAGTTTCTTCTCCTAATGGGGCTTTCTATGTTTGTGTTATGAACACAAGCCCCTTGTGGTGAAGTAAACCCTAATTCACAAGGGGTTCATTCAATAAGTATTTAAATTACACCTACCAAAAGTCAGACATCATTCTGGGAGTAAGGATACAGCAAGAAACAAGTAAAAGTACCTCAGTGTAAAGGGATTTACTTAGAGAAACACATAAGTTCAAGACAGTTTCAGAACTTCATGTCATGAGGATAACAAAAGAGTAAGAGAAAAGAGGACAGGTCCACAGCCTCTCTAAGGAAGAAACAGTTAGGCTGAAATGCAAGTGATAAGAAGAAGCTGTCCATTCAAATACCTGGTGGAAGAACATATATATGCAAAGGCCTTGCAGTAGGAACTGGCTTGGAATTTCTGGGGAGAGAAAGAATGTCAGTGCAACTGGAGCTCATGACTAAGTGGGAGTGGGAAAGGGGATGAGATCAGAGAAGAAGTCCAGACCAAGCCCTCTCAAGAAAGCTATTCCTGCACCCCTCATCCTACCAACCCCCTCAAACTCCGTCTATCCCGACCTCCAGTCCTCCCATACATACGCAGAAATGAATTCCCTTCTTAGCATCTTCTTACTTTCCTTATTGTCCCTAAAGGACACTCCCAACCCCTCCTACGTCTGGAAATTCAAAGTGTGAGAAACTTATACAGAAAAACAGGTTCCACCTCTATCTGGCCAAATATCACTACCCCTTGCTTCTTTGTCACTGTCGTGCTGCAGCTCACCCTCTATACCAGCTCAGAGGTATCTTACCTCCTACACCCACCCATAAGGCAGAAATGGGTGGCTTTCCTCCCAATTATGGTATACTTTATGGGCAGTTAAAGACATCAACACTAAACTTGAAGGAGCCTTAACCTCCACCGCTGAGTCCCTCTCCTCCCTACAAAATCAAGTTACCTCCCTCACTAAGGTAACCCTCCAAAACTGCAGAGCACTAGAACTTTTCACCGCCAAAAAGGGAGGCACATGCATCTTCCTCAGAGAGGAATGTTGTTATTATGTCAATTAATCAGGCCTAGTTGAAACTAATATCATCAAACTCACCGATCTGGCCTCTAGCCTCTGGGCCACATCCAACTCTAACCCCTTTTCTTCCTTTCTCCAAAATCCTCTAGCAACCTGGGTATGGCTTGTCGTAGGACCTCTACCTATTATTTTAATACCCTGCCTCTTTTTACCCTGCATAATTAAATTTGTTCCTGGATGATCTCTCCCGCAACCTCTTACACCCACTGGACACAACAGCTCCCCCCTTGAAATCACCCTATTTACCACTCTCCTTTGGGGTGTAATAAAGGGCTTCCTCCTTCTCCCTGTTCCTCCCCCCTCAACTCCCCTCTCCAGCAGGAAGTAGCTCGAAGACCTTGACGACCTTACCCCCCAATAGAGGAAAAAGGGAGGAATGTAGGGCCCCATAAAACCCCAAAGGAGACATTCCCTAAAACATGGCGCCTTTCTGGCTTCTCTTCTGGGTCCTAACATTCCCGCGGGTGCCAAAGTATGGCCTATCAAAATCATCACCCGCCCTTCTGACCAATCAGCCACCGCCCCGCGTACTAACCACCCTCTCCCTGAACTCAGCTCTCTATAAATCTATGCTTCACCCTGAAATAAAGCGGAACTTCTCCAGTGAACTGTCAGCTCAGGTCCTGTCGTTCTTTCAATTTGTAATAATGTTAAAGTCCAGTAATTGTAGAAAGTTCAATAATTGTGAAATAGCCACATAAGGAAATTTACTCAGCTACTAAAAGAAGGGTTTTGAACTATAAGTATTAACATAGAAAGATATACACCTACACACATGTGTATTAATCACATGGAAGGAATAAAACAAATCACAGAATAATATGTATGATATAATCTTATTTTTGTTTAAAAAATGTTCTCATTGCCTACAGAGGGAGACACAGGAATTTTTTTTTTCCTTTTTGTCTTTTTTACTGACCGGTAACGGGATCGCAACCCTCAGTGTTCCGCCCACACCACGCTCAGCCAGTGAGTGGAAACTGTTCTCCACATGGGGTCCGAACCCTCAGTGGGAGCTCCGCCGCACTCCCAAGCGGCGCACTCTCCAGTGCGCCACCGAGCTGGCCCGACACAGGAATATTTATATGTGTATAGAAAACTATCTTAAAGATCTTCTAACTAATTACTTTTAGGAAGTTGAAAAGGAGAGTGGGGACTTTCACATTTTACTCTGTTTTCTGTGACTGTTCCTAAGCAAACACACACTGTTTTTGTAATGTAAATACTCTGATGTGAGCTCAAATGGAATCTTTCTTTTTCTTTTTTTTGTCTTTTTCCATGTCCGGCAATGGATCGCAACCCTCAGTGTTGCCCCCGTACCGGACCGGGG
>NW_007741310.1:11117-16033 GCF_000696425.1 Galeopterus variegatus | reverse complement strand
ATCAAATGACTTCTATATGATCCACACCATCTAGCATAATGGTGTAATGTTGATATTTGAGTTCTTGAAACAGCCACATGCAATTTGAGAACTCTGATCTGAGTTAATATTTATTTTCAGTTCTCTTAGTGAAGAGTTATTCAGAAGTTCTCATTAACTGGCTGATGAAAATGTTCACGATTCTCTGTGCCAATTTAAGCAATAAATATTTATTTTTACTGAGTCCAAATTGCAAAAGGAAGGAAAAGATAGCAATGTTTTCCCCAGAGAAGGAGGAGCTGGTGGTCTGGAATAGGTATAGGAAGTTCCCCGTTCAAAAAAAATCTTTTCCATATGCTCTACACCAGTTAGATTAATCCAGATGAAAATTCAAAAGCCCTTAGAGAGAGTCAAACTTCATTCCAGTCAATCCTTTGCTGATGTCAATACTTGGAGAAGAGGAATTTTGATCAGGCAAAGAAGAAAGGCTTCAACCTATCACTTAGCCTACTTTGCCACCACTTTCCTCCATCCCCCTACACTCTAAGCATTCCTTGACCACTTGATTCACAGCTTCCACATCTTGGCACATGCTTTTCCCTGTGCCTAGAATTCCTTAAAATTGTCTTCTCTGCTGATAATTCCTGTTCATTCAGCTCCGTAGCTAAGTCTTTCCTGATTCCCCCAAATATAAAGAACCTGTTAAGAAGGAGAATACGTACCTTGTTCTCCCCTAAAGACTTTTCCCACTGTTTCCTAGGTCCTTTCCTGATGCCTCTTTTACATCCCTCATCACAGTTGGATTAACACAGTTGCTTATGTGCAACTTGTCACTCCTTCGAGAGGGCAAGCCTCTCAATGACAAGGGTGTGTCTTCATCCTTGTTTCCTCCCTGCCCCTGCCTCTTCCTTACTAGACTTGGTGTGGTTTAGTGCCATAATCATAGACTTTCTTGCTATGTAGGAACTTCAAAACATATCCTCAGCAAATGCAAGGAGCCAGCTATGGTTTTGTTTCTCTGTAATAGAAGAAATCACAAGGAGAAAAAATTGACAAATTTAACTGTATATATTTTAAAAACCCCTGAGAAATAAAATAGCATGGAATTTAAAAGAAAGCCATTTTTACGAACTTAGTGTTAGACCCAATTTTAAAAATAAAGACCTCTGTCAAATAAGTGGATACACAGGTCATTTACACAGAAAATATAAGTTTTGAAACAAGTATATAAGGCAACTTAGGCTATGTCACATAGCCATTAAAATTAGGATTGCATAAATTGATAGAATATTTTTATGAAGTGACATTGAGTGAAAAAATATATACATGATGATACCACAGGTAGAATTTATGCATGAACAAGGGACATATTGTAAGGTACATATCCCAAAATAAAAATAAAAACAGAGGTACGTTTTTATTTGGAAGAATGAGATTGTGGGTAATTAACTGCTTTTTCTTTGTTACTGTTGGTTGTGTGTGTAATGAGTAAAATTGGAGAGGAGAGACACAAAGTGAAAAATCACTAAACACATTATTAGTTAACCACATCTGTGGTTTAGGTTCTCAGTTTAACCACGTAAATAAGATACTTCTTTCGATTGGAGGTCAACTTACTCATCATTTTTTTGAATTTTAAATTCTTATATATAAAAAGGATTTCCACTTCCAGCAAGGAGAGACTAGCTTGTTACCAACTGATGCCAAAATCAACTAGAAAAGCTGGTTAAATACTAAGGAAAATAAAACCTGTTTGAAGCCATACAAGAGCTACGTAGGCAGCGGGCCTGAAGGGCCAAGATCCTTAGAGGACCAAGGCACAGAGAGGTGATCATGATGAAGACACCAATTTTCCCCTTGAAGCAGCAGCCAAGAGACCGCAGAGCTGCAAGGAAAGCTGGGAAGGAGCGGCTGAGAAACTGGGTAGAGCTTACAGCAGTCTCCCAGAGCTGGGGAGGAAAAAATATTCAGGGATCACTATGGAGGAGGGGCCATGCTAAACACCCAGCATTTCATTTGGAGCCCTTGAAGGACCGTGACTCTAAGAATGAGGGAGAACCAGAAATAGCCTAGGGCTCATGATGACTAAAGCCCAGTTTTGCCTAATTGTAAGCAATATTAACTGAGCCGGTCCGAGCCTGTCGAATCCGGTCCGAGCCTGGCCGAGCTGGCCGAGCAGTATGATCCGGTCCGAGTATTTTGAGAGTAATAGTTTATAATGTGTTTTCTTGTGATTTGTCACTTTCTCTTAAAAACTAGGTATAATAAAGAAAGTTAGTTGAAGTTTTGTAGGTAATTAAGGTTTTAATTTGTTTGTGAAATATAAGCCCTTTAATTAAGGTTTTAATATGTTTGTGAAATATAAGCCCTTTGGCTGGATGGTGCCAGTGACCAAAACGAACTGTGGAAACATTAGTTCCAATTAGTAAATGGTTAGTGGTTGGAGAAAAAAATAAAAATATCACTTAAATTAGTAAAGTCCTCTTTCTTATTATGATATGTATATATATATATACATATATATATATATATGTTTGCTTGTAGCTTATAAATAAATATGAACTTACATATAGTAGTGAGGAAAATCAAATTTTGTATAATAATGTTTTAAAATAGCGTGTTTTATATTCTTTTTGTGTAATTAATTTTAATTGAAAAAAGTGTATAAAGTAAACCTCAGTGAAAATAAAGTTGTCCCCTCAATCTTTGCAGATTCTGTCTTTAAAAAATACACTTATATGTTAGATCAAGGTTAAAGAATTTACTGTACTTGAAGGCTCTGAGCATTGGGTTGTTGGCATGGCGAAAGAATCCTTATTCCATTACTGGGTGAACTTCTCACCCATGTGATAAATAGCATACTTTACAGAGAACTAAAATAATGGGATTTATTTCTTCTGCTTTGGGGAAATGAGGCAAAGTGTATATGGCTATCTTGATTTTAAAAGCTACCTCCTAGGTACCTGGCTTGTTAGCTCAGTTGGTTAGAGCACGGTGCTGATAACATGACGGTCCAGGGTTCAATCCCTGGGCCAGCCAGCCACCAAAAAAAAAAAAAAAAAAGCTGCCTATTTACCAATGTACCACAGATAAAAATGGCTTTTTTGAGTCCAAGTTGTGAGCACATGAAAATATTTATTAAACCTTTATTTTCTTTGGACTCATAAAGTAAATGAAAAGGAATACACTGCGTGTACAATATTAGTACTGCTGGCATGACTAATATCTTCATTATAAACTAGCTGTCATCATATAGAGCTGTGATGACTAAGGGGACATGATTTGAACTTCAGAACTTTTCAATCCTTATAATGGTAAACTAATGAGATTCAGCTTTATTTTGCATTCTGTTGTTCAGGGTGCAGGTAAAACATTGCAAAAAATATAGTATAGTATCTGAGGAATGTACTAAATTAAAAGCCACCTTAATTGTATGTGTGTGTCAGTCATGTGGCATTGTATTTATTCTGGATATGTTGTTCAATTCATACTTGAACTTTCAATTTTATTGAACTTCTTGATCTTAGTATTACCAAAACAGCCTTCATAATAAAATTTAATTCACAAAAAAGAATTTTATAAAAATATTTTTTATAGTCTACAGGAAATTACTTGTAGCAAAGTTCGAAAGGGTATAATTGGCATGAAATGAAAATGAAAGAAGGAATTTTAAATTTTGGTTTGGATACCTAATGCTTTCAAAGAGAGAACCAGAGTGGTCACTATCAAAAGAACACCATCATTGAAGGTTGTCTGGGGCAACCTTCCTTTGCTGATACAAACTGTGATCATTTCCTACAGGTCGGGAAAATGTGACTTTCGAAGTAAAGTTTCTCTAGCCATATGTTAGGATGCTGGGAAGACTTCTGCAGATATGTACTCCAATTGAGCTTTACTGTTACTCTCTTTTTTTGGTTAGGAAAAGCTAACATGAAAGAAATGTTGAATAGCACATATTTTAAAAATGCTCCTAGACAAGACTGTAAAATATGTCTGCTTTAAATTCTGTTAAGTTATATATATGATAGCTTTGATAAGTTTTTTCTGTTTATCCAATTGGATTTAGAAAGAGATTCATTATACTGTAGGTTAAATGGAGACCAAATCTAGTATTAAGTTGTATCTTACCACGACATTGAAGAAAATTTTCTTAAATTCATGTAGTAGGTAGAATTGCTTCTTCACTAAACAAAAGAATGACTATTATAATCCATATGAACTAATAGTTTTTATGATGGAAAAAAACAGAATGATTTCTGCTTTTCCTTGGAAAAAGTTGCTTAAAATAATAGATCTTTATTAAAAGAATCTCTTTCTCTCTGTCTCTTTCTCTTTGCTGTAACGCAGTTGATTGTACTTATCTGTGGGGCGGTACCTGACGCTTCAGATCAGGGCACCCTGTCACAGATTTTTGTGGCCTTTCACTGATTTCTCCCTTTCCCGGCTCAGTCTCCCCTTTACCCACCGCTGGTAACCTTGGTTCTGCTTTCTCTTTATGAAACATATTATTGTGATTGTTGTATCTTTCTTTTTTATATATTTGTTTGTTTGTTTGTTTTTTAGCTTCCCCTTATGAGTGAAGACATGGTACTTCTTTCTGTGTCTGGCTTATTTCACTTACCATGATTTTCTCTAAGTTCTTCCACATTGCTGCAAATGGCAGAATTTCATTCTTTTCTAATAGCTGTGACTTCAAACGCATGTTGGCATAGTCTAAGAAGTAAAAAGAACAGGCCAATAAATCATAGTAAGGATCCCAGAAGTAAAAAGAACAGGCCAATAAATCATAGTAAGGATCCGTTGCTAAATTATGGCAAAAGGTGTCTGTTTCTCAGTGTTGCTGGCTGTGCCCTTAATAAAATTGAAGGGAATGAATAGGAACACTTTGGGATAGATAGAACTTTAATAAAAATGGAAAGAATGTTTTAAAAATATCT
>NW_007741310.1:2493-11107 GCF_000696425.1 Galeopterus variegatus | reverse complement strand
ATGTTGGCATAGTCTAAGAAGAAAAAAAAACAGGCCAATAAATCATAGTAAGAATCCGTTGCTAAATTATGGCAAAAGGTGTCTGTTTCTCAGTGTTGCTGGCTGTGCCCTTAATAGAATTGAAGGGAATGAAGAGGAACACTTTGGGATAGATAGAACTTTAATAAAAATGGAAAGAATGTTTTAAAAATATCTTTTGGGAAGCATGTTTTCTTTCCTTCATAGTTTGAGTTAATTTAGGTCATTAATAACTATGAGAGTTGTATGAAGACATACAAATCTCCACAGAGAGGCTAAACAAACCCGTGTGGCTGCAAGAGCCCCGCGGATTCGGGAAGGCCAGTCCCTCTGGAAAACCAATTATCAATCACAGGGTTGCTTGGTGGACGTGGATTCAGAGTGAAACAGAATCAGACGGACTCATCAGATATCAACCATAAGCCAGGAAAGAATATACTGATTGTCACCATCGCTCTGTCCTGGTCACTACAGTTGACCCTTGAGCAGGTCGGGGTTGAGAGGTGCCAGTTTGTCCTTTACTACTTTTTATAGTATTTTCTTTTCGCCAGGAAAAGAGTAAGATTTTTACCTTGCACAATTTCTACAATAAGTGTTTTCAAGTAAAACTGGAAGTCATGGCACTTTTTATAGGATACGCTGAAATATTGATTTATTTCTGTCATATCACCTAGGAATAATTTTACCAGAGAAAAAGTGTTTTATATATATACATATCTAAAAAAAATACGTTATTTAAAAATTTAGTAAATATTCTTTAAAACTCAGCTTATTGTTTTAATCATTTACTGGTGATGCTCATTTGCAGAGAAAATTGGCAGGAGTCAACAAATGTGAGAAAGTGTATGGGAGAGAAACAGTCTTGAAAAAATTCTGTCCATTAACTTTTATTCTGTGGGCTGGTAAAATATAAATTGTCATTGTATGATTTTAGTGCGAATCATGTTGTTCACCTCATGGAAAAATGAGTGTTCCATGGGAACATAGTTTGAGAATTTCTATATCATATTTCTCCATCTTTTTCCCACTGTAGGTCCTTCATGCGAAAGTTCAAAGAAACATGTGGATCAAAAATTTTCAGTTGATCAAGAAATATATCTGTCACAAATTCTAAAATAATAAAAATAAAGCTGAATCTATAAAAATTGGCCATAAAATGATAATGGTTTCCCACTGGTGGGAGGGATGATACTGTCTGAGATCTTTCGCAAGGTGTCTGTGTGCGACTTGATGAAAAGCTTAAATTATAGGTTTCGTGGAACACCTCAGCGTAATTCCACAGACTTCACTTCGACTGATTTGGGAAGTACAAATTCACACTAAGTCATTAGGAATTGCAGCCAGTGCAGAGGAGTCAGGAGGTGCTAGATTTTGCAGAAACATCGGACAGGCGCTCACTGGTGACTGTGTCTGGACTCCATCAGATGCAAAGCCACCCAGCATGCCACACACGTGATGAAGAAGGGCTCCTGATCCAATGTGGCTTCATCCAGCCCTGGAAAGTCATTCTTCATGTTCTGTTTCAAGCATCTGCATGTGGCATGAAAATGTGCCCAGCAACATGCCTTCAATTTGATTCTTGGACGAATGAAGAAAACCATTCACTGTTGGGAACGAGCCAACTCCATGATCAGTTGTTTGCACAATGGCCCATTTCTCTTAAGATGTCCTGATGTCCTTGTCTCATATTAAAAGTTGACAAACTTTGGCTTTGAAAGAATAGGTAATTCACTTGAGAACCATTAAACAGGCCCAACTGGAATAATAAAAACCATTTTCACTCTGCATTATTGGTATCATACAGTGATGCATTTTCTGTTGTAAAGAAATGTTAATCTTTATGCTTAAAATAATTTAGAAAGAGTATAATGAAACAAAAAAATCATTTTTTGATGTCTGTTTAAATGGAATCAGTACCTCATTCTCGGTAGAAAATAATCCGAAAAACTGAACCAACAAAAAGCAAAAACAAAAGCAAATTTCTCTAAATCATGCATTTTTGTAAAAAAGAACTACAGCTTCTCTGTTCTTTTGCATTATGTTCCACCTTTAGATAGAGTTACTATTAATGCATCAAAAGCCATCTCCTCCTTGAGCACATACCACTTAATCTTTTGGAGCTTAGTTTCTTCTAAATAATGGGAAAATATTTGCACTGTCTCATATGTGGTTGAAATTAAATAGAAAGCATTTTTTAATTATTGTTTTTATTTTAATTTATCAATGTACAATGTAGTTGATTTTCGTGTCCTTTTACCAATTTCTCTTTTTCTCCCCCTTCCTTCTCCCCTCCCCACCATCAACATCATATCTGTTCACTTGTCTTAACAAGTGGGCAGAAAGCATTTGTAAGCTGTAAAATGCTGTAGAAATGCTGGTGGCATATTGGAAGCATATTCAAATAGTTCATGAAAAGAGTGGGCAGAAAGCATTTGTAAGCTGTAAAAGGCTGCAGGAATGCTGGTGGCATATTGGAAGCATATTCCAATAGTTCATGAAACGGTTCACATTGTCTTTTAATTCTATTTTTCCATGAACTTTTTGAAGTACTCTTATAGGAGTTAATAATTGTTCAATTTTTAAGTCTATTCCTACCTAGCTACCATATTAAATATTTGTATATTCCATTAATAGTAACATGCTGGTGAGGTAAAAATGTTCCAAGATGAATTAAACAACAAAATCTTTGATGTGCATCTGCAACTTGTAAAAATGTAATGACTCAAGACTGTAAAAGGATGTCTGTGAAAATCAATGGAATTTAGTATTTCATTTCAAATTTCTGAAATCTGTGTAAACACAATTATTTGATCCCATATTCCTCTCAACTGGCCAAACTATCCAACAACTGCTTGACACAGTTTTGGAGACCACCTGTGTGTGTGGATAATTTTTGTAGAAACACAGCCAGCCCCACGTAAGCAGAATGGAATCTATTCCCCCCATGGGCATAAAGTGGGAAAATCCTGTTGTCTGCCATGATTGTAGGCCTGGGTGACAAAGCTCCTGCCAGCCTGTCAGTCATCACATGGACACTTCAGTGCTTCTGGTAGCCTCTGGTTTATCTTCTATCCTTTTAACACCCTTGGACATCTTGAATCAGAAGCATATCTTATTAATTCTAATTTTATGGGTGGGAAAAGTAAGATGAAAGTCAAGGTTTTGCCAAGGAGACAGAACAAGTGTGATTACCACCTAAATTTATCATAGTTCTTACACTTGGGTGTGGGGTGGTGTATGTTGGGTCTTCACTTTTTAATTTCACAGAAAACTCACTTTATTTTATTTCTTCTTCCGTGATTTTGTTTCTCAATTTAACTTCAGCTTTTATCATATGACATTGAAACCAGACATATGAACCAAACTCATTGTGTTTTAACTTCAGGCAAAAGTTCAAAAAACCATGGCCTGGGGACCTCCTGTTAGTGTCGCCTTCAGGTTGGGAGGGGAAGAGAGTGACAGCCACAACCAAATATACGTGGACAGAACGTGGTCATTGGGAAAGCCTACTGGGCCGGGAGGACCTGGAATTGCACTGACTCACTAACCTGTATTCTTTGCTATTGACCTGCTTTGGTGACACAGTAGCTTAAGTTACCTGGATCCTTAATATAAAACACTTTATTTGAAGTGTTTCTTTCTTTAGCTGCATGTATGAGTTACATTGTCATAACCGGATTCAAGTGAGGGGGTAGGTGCTGACAGAGAAAAAGTCTTGCCTCTCAGACGTGGTTTTGATTTTCTATTCAAGGACAACAGTTAAGTTTTTTGGTGGTCCTATTTAGGACAAAGGAAGACTAAGAAGAATTATCATCCAAGTGAAAGGATCCTTTGTTCAAGTCCTGAATATTTACTGACCACCGCTCTGGGTGATTGAATGTCTTTTTACTCCCCTAGTTGAATGTAGACCTCTCTCTCTCTCTAAGACTAAGAAGAATTATCATCCAAGTGAAAGGATCCTTTGTTCAAGTCCTGAATATTTACTTACCACCGCTCTGGGTGATTGAATGTCTTTTTACTCCCCTAGTTGAATGTAGACCTCTCTCTCTCTCCCCCCCTCCCCCAAATCGTCAGGATGGGTGTGGCAGATTCCAAATGGAAGCACCAGTTCTTTTCAATTTAACTCTAAGGGAAGAAGGGGCAGAATGTGCTTCTCACATCTAGCCTGTAGGAATTCAGGGTTGCAAGTTCTATGGGGAAACCAATTGGAGCCTATGGTGGAAATGGCTTGTGAGAATTCTGTTCCAAAACCTCTGTGAAAAAGCGTGAGAAAAGCTTTTCTGCTTAGAATCCAGCATAACTCACTGAACTGAAGAAGTGATAGAACAGAAGAAGAGCTCAAAACAGTTTGTTTTTGGTAATTAGACGCGAAATCACTCTGCAAATGACTTTGAAAGAGGCTTCCAAAGTGTGTTATATTTCTCTGCCAAAACAATCACTGGAGGTAGAGTTTTTGCAAGCAAGTTTCACTCTAAGTGAACAAGCAGCAGAATGTGCTTCTCACATCTAGCCTGTAGGAATTCAGGTCTCAAAGTAATATGGGGAAGCGCATTGGAGCCTATGTTGGAAACAGCTTGTGAGAATTCTCTGTCAAAAACTCTGTTAAAAAGCGTCAGAGCAGCACCCCCACTTAAAATCCAGCATAACTCACAGAACTGAAGAAGTGGTAGTTCAAACAGAGTTAGAGATCAAAACAGATTGTTTTTGGGAATTAGACGTGAAGTTGCACTTCAAACAGCATTCAAACAGGCCTGAAAGGTCTGTTGTATATCTCTGCCAAAAACACTCACTGGAGGTTGAGCTTTTACAATCAAGTTTAACTCTATGGAAACAAGCAGCAGAATGTGCTTCCCACATCTAGGCTTTTGGAATTCAGCTTTGCAAGTTCCATAGGGAAGCACATTGGAGCCTATGGTGGAAACGGCTTGTGAGAATTCTGTTTCAAAATCTCTGGGAAAAGGCGTCAGAGCAGATTCCCCACTTAGAATCCAGCATAACTCACTGAACCGAAGAAGTGGTAGTTAGAAGAGAGGTAGACCTCAGAGGAGTTTTTTTTCCTCTGAGGAAGTAGAGGTCAAAGGAGTTTCTTTTCGGAAAATAGACGCGAAATCAAACAGCAAACAACATTCAGACAGGCATAAATCGTTGGTTGTATATCTATGCCGAAAACACTCACAGGTTGTTAAGCTTTAAGGAACAAGTTTAATTTTAGGGAACAAGCAGAAGAATGTTCTTCTCACATAAAGCATTTGGGAATTCAGGTTTGCAAGTTCCATTGGGAAGCTCTTTGGAGAATATCGTGAAACGACATGTGAGAATTCTATTTCAAAATCTCTGGAAGGAAGCGTCAGAGAAGCTTCCCCGCTTAGACCAGCATAACTCAATGAACCGAAGAACTGGTAGTTAGAACAGAGGTAGAGCTCAAAGGGGTTTGTTATCGGAAAATAGACGCAAAATCACACTGAAAACGGCATTCAAACAGGCCTGAAAACTGTGTTGGATATCTCTGCCAAAAACATTCCCTGGAGGTTGAGTTTTACAAGCCAGTTTAACTGTGATGGAGCAGGCAAGAGAATGGGGTTCTCAAATTTACCCTGTAGGAAATCGGCTTTGCAAGTTCTATGTGGAAGCCCATTGGAGCCTGTGGGGGAAACAGCTTGTGAGACTTCTGTTTCAAAATCTCTGTCAAATAGCGTCAGAGAAGCTTCCCCGCTTAGAATCCAGCATAACTCACTGAACCACAGATGTGCTAGTTAGAAGAGATGTAGAGCTCGGAGGAGTTTGTTTTCAGAAATCATACACGAAATCACACTTCAAACGGCTTTCAAACAGGCTTGAAAATGTGTTGTATATTTCTGCCAAAAACACTCACTGGAGATTGAGCTTTTACAAGCCAGTTTAACTATGATGGAGCAGGCAGCAGAATGTTTTTCTCACATCTAGCCTGTAGTAATTCATGTTTGCAAGTTCTATATGGAAGTCCTTTGGAGCCTGTGGGCAAAACGGCTTGTGAGACTTCTGTTTCAAAATCTATATCAAAAAGCTTTACAGACGCTTCCCCGCTTAGAATCCAGTATAACTCACTGAACCAAAGAAGTGGTAGTTAGAACAGAGGTGGAGATCAAAGGAGATTGTTTTCATAAATTAGATGCGAAATCACATTGCAAAGGGCATTCAAACAGGCCTGAAATGTGTGTTGTATATCTCTGCCAAAAACACTCACTGCACGTTGAGCTTTTACAAGCAAGTTGAACTCTAAGGGCGCATACATCAGAATGTGCTTCTCCCATCTAGCCTGTAGGAATTCAGGTTTGCAAGTTCCATGGGCAAGCCCGTTGGAGCCTATGGTGGAAATGGCTTCAGAGAATTCTGTTTCAAAATCTCTGGGAAGAAGCATGAGAGATGCTTCCCCGATTAGAATACAGCATAACTCACTGCATCAAAGAAGTGGTAGTTAGAACAGAAGTAGAGATCAAAGGAGTTTCTTTTCGGAAATTAAACGTGAAATCACACTGCCAACAGGATTCAAACAGGCCTGAAAATTGTGTTGTTTATATCTGCAAAAAACACTCACTGGAGGATGAGCTTTTACTACCAAGTTAAACTATAAGGGAGCAGGCTGTGTACAATGTGCTTCTCAAATCTAACCTGTAGGAATTCAGGTTTGCAAGTTCCATAGGGAAGCACATTGGAACCTATGGTAGAAACGTCTTATGAGAATTCAGTTTCAAAATCTCTGGGAAGAATCGTCAGGGAAGCTTCCCCGCTTACAATCCAGCATAAATGACTGAATCGCAAAACTGGAAGAAGAGAGGAAGAGCTCAAAGGAGTTTGTTTTCAGAAATTATACGCAAAATCACACTGCAAGCAAAGGGCATTCAAACAGATCTGAAGAGTGCGTTGTATATCTCTACCAATAACACCCTCTGGAGGTTGAGCATTTACAAACAAGTTGAACTCTAAGGAAGGAAGTAGCTGAATGTGAATCTCACATCTAGCCTGTAGGAATACAGGTTTGCAAGTTCCATGGGGAAGCCCATTGGAGCCTATGGTGGAAACAGCTTCTGAGAATTCTGTTTCAAAATCTCTGGGAAAAAGCCTCAGAGAAACTTCCCCACTTAGAATCCAGCATAACTCGCTGAACTGAAGAAGTGGTAGTTCGAACATTGGTGGAGCTCAAAGGAGTTTGTTTTCAGAAATTACACGCGAAATCACACTGCAAACAGCTTTCAAACAGGCTTGAAAACTGTGTTGAATATCTCAGCCAAAAACACTCACTCGAGGTTGAGTTTTAAAAGCCTGTTTAACTCTGATGGAGCAGGAATCAGAATGTGGTTCTCACATTTAGCCTGTAGGAATTCAGGTTTGCAAGTTCTATGTGGAAGCCCATTGGAGCCTGTGGGGGAAACTGCTTGTGAGACTTCTGTTTCAAAATCTCTGTCAAAAAGCCTCAGAGGAGGCTTTTAAGATGGCGATGGGTCTGGAGCGGCCGTGCCAGGAGACAGCGCGACCCTGAGAAGTGTGCGCTGTGATACCAGAGTACTATTTGCATTTCCAAGAACAACAAAAAACGGATAAATCTTTCAACAAAGAACCTACAATGACAAACAAGCAACAACAGGTTCGAGGTTTTAGGGCTGACACAAAAGAAGACTCCTGAGAGCACCCAAGCCCTGCTGCAGGACCGAGCGAGCAGCCCGAGATGACAAAGGCCAAGTAAATCAGCAGAGACGACACAGAAACGGAGTGAAAGGCACCGGACCGGCCCAACTCTGCGAGCTCTGTGAGTCACCCCCAGCACAGCCCCAATTGTGGGGCAAAGACCGACTGCTCCCCACCCGCCTGGCCCCCACCTACTACACCAGGCCAGGTGCCCACAACAGAGCTGCCTCCATTTTCTTGGGTGGGGGCGGAGACAGCCGGCTTAGTGCAGGCAGGCCAGCCATCTCTGCTTGGCGTGGCCCCTCACTGAGAAGTGTCATTTGCTTACCTCAACGCGGGGCACCCCGGGGCCTGTGGACTGGCCTACAATCCCATTCTCCCCACGGATCTCTGACGGGGCTGGTAGCATCAGGTGCCCCCGGCCAGCATTGGGAGGGCAGGGAAGAGGAGCACGCCCAGATCGTCTCTCCACCACACCCTGGGCGTCGACCCCAGGTAAACTCCCTGTTTCCGGGAGGCAGATTCCATCTCTGTGGGCCTCAGTTTGGAAGAACCCCTAACTGATTTCTGGTGGGGAAAGGGGAGCACAGAGTGCTCTGGAGCCACATTGAAGCTACTGGAGAGCTCTACCGGAGGGCTACCCTGTGCTAAGGGGAGTCAAAGAGGAACTGTGTGCTGAGGGACCCTCCCCCGAGTAGTTCAATTCAAGCTGGAGAGTCAGGACCCCTGCAGGGCAGGGCGGGGTCAGGCCACAACTTTGATGACTCAATTGAAAGTAAAGGTTTGTAGAAGACGCGCCTCATCCCTGTCCTGAGCACACAGAGTGGGGAGGAGTCTGGCAAAAGGAGGCAGAGTCTCAGAAATAAAGAAAGAAAGAACAATAATTGCACACATTGCGGTAAACCTTTGCAAGGCTCAATAGCCCCATCTAGTG
>NW_007741310.1:0-2483 GCF_000696425.1 Galeopterus variegatus | reverse complement strand
CGCCCACATCAAAGCGGCCTCCATTCTCTCGGGTGGGGTGAAAAAGAAAAAAAAAAAAGGCCGGCTTTGGCAGGGCAGGTCAGCCATCTCTGTTTGGCGCGGCTCCCTGTTGGGACGTGCTATTTGCTTACCTCGAAACGGGGCACTCCGGGGCCTGTGGACTGCCCCACAATTCCACTCTCCCCGTGGATCTCTGACGGGGCTGGTAGCGTGGGGAGCCCCCGGCCAGCGTCGGGGGGGGCTGGGAAGAGGAGCCCGCCCAGTTCGTCTCTCCGCCACACCCTGGGCGTCGGCCACAGATAAACTCCCTCTTCCCGAGAGGCAGATTCCATCTCTGGGGACCTCAGTTTGGAAGAGCCCCTAACTGACTTCTGGTGGGGAAAGGGGTACCCGGAGTCTCCCCGAGCTACATTGAACTTTGCTAGTGAGCCCTCCGAAAAGGCTGATCCGTGCCGTGGAAAGTCAAAGAGGAATTGTATGCTGAGGGACCCTCCCCTGAGTAGTTTAATCCAAGCTGGAGAGTTAGGACACCTGCTGGGCAGGGCGGGGCAGGGCACAACTTTGATGACTCAACTGAAAGCCAAGGTTTGTAGAAGACACGCCTCAGCCCTGTCCTGAGCACACAGAGTGGGGAGGGGCCCGGCTAAAAGAGGCGGAATCTTAGAAATAAATAAAGAAAGAAAGATCAGGCACACAGCTGGCAGGAACGATCTGCAAGGCTCAATAGCGCCATCTATTGAATCAGAGGTCTAAGATTCGAGAAAAAACTCCTGCCAAAATGAACAAGCACCCAAAAAGAGATACCCGAAATGCAAAAAACCAAGAAAATACACCACCAAAAGTCAATAAATCTCAAACTCTAGATCCTATAGAACAAGAAGCCCTTGAAATGAATGACAGGGAATTTTGAGTGTTAATCCTAAAGAGACTGAATGAGATACAAGAAAACACAGCTAGACAGCATGATGAAACCAAGGAAAACATACAGGAACTGAAAGAGGAAATGTACAAGGAAATCACTGTCATAAAAAAAAAAATGTAGCAGAACTTGCCGAACTGAAGAAGTTATTCAGCGAAATAAAAAACACAATGGAGAGTTTAACAAGCAGGATAACGGAAGTTGAAGAGAAAACCTCTGTACTTGAAGATGGGCTCTTTGGAATAATACAAGCAGAAAGAAAAAAGAAAAAAGATCAAAGATATTGAAGAAAATCTGAGAGAGATATTAGACAACTTTAAGCGCTCAAATATCCGAGTCATGGGTATTCCACAAGGGGAGGAAAAGGGTGAATGTATTGAAAACATATTCAACAAAGTAATGGCAAAAAGCTTCCCAGACATAGGAAAAACCACAGATCTTCAGATCCAGGAAGCTCCACGAACCCCAAATGTATTCAACCCAAAAAGGGCTTCACCAAGACATATTATAGTCAAAATGGCAAANGACAAGGTTTGTAGAAGACATGCCTCAGCCCTGTTCTGAGCACACAGAGTGGGGAGGAGTCTGGCAAAAGGAGGCAGAGTCTCAGAAATAAAGAAAGAAAGAACAATAATTGCACACATTGCGGTAAACCTTTGCAAGGCTCAATAGCCCCATCTAGTGTACAAAGAGTGTGAAAACACCCCGATAGCAAGGTGCAGAACACACACAACTTACGGAACTTGAATCAGAGGTCCAAGACCAGAGTGAAAATCCCTGCCAAAATGAACAAACACCCAAAAAGAGATACCAGAAATGCAAAANTCAATAAAATAGTGGCTGAAAACTTCCCAGGCATAGGAAAAATCACAGATCTTCAGATCCACGAAGCTCAACGATCTCTAAACGTATTCAACCCAAAAAGGGCTTCGCCAAGGCATGTTATAGTCAAATTGGCAAAACTCAAAGACAAAGAGAGAATCTTAAAAGCTGCAAGAGAGAAGCGTCAAATCACGTATAAGGGAGCCCCAATCAGGCTAACATCAGATTTCTCATCACAAACCCTAAAAGCTAGAAAGGAATGGGATGATGTATTCAAAAAACTAAAAGACAAAGATTGCCAGCCAAGAATACTCTACCCTGCAAGGCTGTCCTTCCGAAATGAAGGGCAAATAGTATATTTCTCAGACAAACAAAAACTGTGGGAGTTCATCACCACACGACCACCCTTACAAGTAATTCTCAAGGGAGTACTGGGATTGGTTCCTGAAAATTAACTAACACTGCCATAAAAACCCAAGGAAAATCAAAACCCACTAGTATAATAAAAATGACAATCATGAAAAGAAAACAAACAGACAAAAACACTATCTACAACCTAAGGAACCAACAAACACAGAAAACAAACAGCAAAGCAGAAAGCAAGGAACAAAAGACACCTAAGACAACCAAACAATCAATAAAATGCTAGGAATAAATCAACACCTTTTGATAACAACTCTCAATGTAAAAGGTTTAAATTCCCCAATCAAAAGACACAGATTGCCTGACTGGATTAGAAAGG
>NW_007741309.1:16755-25925 GCF_000696425.1 Galeopterus variegatus | reverse complement strand
ATTGCCAGCATCTCTGTGCTATTGTGGCAGTATGAGGTGGGCCTGAGCTCCATGGACCTGAGTGGCTCTGCCCCTGGTGGTGTGTGCTTCTGTTGCAGGCAGTGGCAGATTCCCACCTTGGCATTTCTTTTCTTCTTCAAAAGATGGTTAGTAGTCCCAGCAGTTCCCATGTGGTGGTCAGGGCTCTGGTCTGGGCAGTCCTCCACAGGGCTTGGGGGCCAGAACCATACTCGGGGCAGTGGCCCACATGTGGCTCTCCAGGAAAGCTTGGGCTGCACGGGTAGATCAGTCCACTTTTGTTGCTTGTAACGGAATGCCCGAAACTGGGAAGACCACAGTCCAGGGGGCACATCTGGTGAGGGCTTTGCACTTGGTGGTGGCTCTACAGTCATTCAGACTGTCACATGATGAATCAGCTTAGCAAGAGAGAGCTAACCTCACTCACTCTCCTTTCAAAGCCATCAGAGCCGCACCCATGACCACCACTAAACCATCGGTGGTGGATTTACCCATTCTCGAAGGCACAGTCCTCAACAATCCAATCACCTCTTAAAGGCCCCACCTGTCAAATACCATCATAGGATTTCCCACCCTCTTAACGTGGTTATAATGGGGATCAAGTCTGAACTTTTAGGGGACATACTCAACCCACAGCAACAGGCCTGGAGCTGTGGGAGACTTTCAGGACAGGTGCTTGTACCCTGAATGAGGGGAGTTCGGTGCTCACCAGGTGCCTGTCACCCCTGTATGTGGGGCGGGATTTTCTCATCTCCTGGGGTGTCTTCCTGCCATGCACGCCACTGGTGGCCGACTCTAGGGACATCTCCTTGGCTCTGTCTCAAAGCCTGTTTCAGGCCCGAGTTGCGCTTACTCCTGTGATTCAGGAACGTGGTGAGTTTGGAGCACAAGAACACTCAGACTCGAGGGCAGGAGCAGGCTAGGCCTAAGGTCGCATTCGGTGATACCTCAGCCCGGGCGATGCCACTGGGAACAGCTCCGTTGGGTGGCGTGGTTTGAGATGCTCCCTGGTAGTGCTAATTGTGGTCCCACTGCTTTGCTCTCTCTCTCTCCTAACCTGTCTCCTGCTGTCTGGGTAAAGTTTTGGGGTCACAAGCAGCAGCCAGAGCCGGTAAAGCCCATGTCTGCTCGAGCATGCACCCCTTCTCTGCTGAGAGTGTGCGTCCTCCCCGCGTGTCTGCTCGTGTGCTTGCGGTCCCTCGTGTCACCATGTGTGCTTCTGCTTGACCCCTCCCTGGCTGTTGGGTGCTGCAGACACTTGGTCTGCACCCCTCCTTTCAGATCCAGAATGTAGGGTGCTGCCTGTGTAGGGCGCTGGGTGGGCCTGGGGGAGCCCTGGAAATGGAGCAGCCAGCCAGACTTGCATCTCATGGTTTAGTTACCTCACGCTGGGTAATCAAAGAGAGGGTAGTCCCTATGGGGAGGAGCCTGCCTGTACTGTGGAGCTGTTCCCACCTTATGTCTCTGGCCAGTGCTTTTCTCGGCCATAAGGGAAGAGAAGACCCCTCATGCCACATCCCCAGGTGCTTCATGGCCCAGCCCTTAACCGTGGTCAGGGTCAGGAGAGGCCGAGCCCCTTCCCCATGCACAGCTCTTTTCTGCAGCCTCTGGCCCCATGCCCTTCCTTGCAGGCGGTTGGGCTGGGCCTCAGCCCGCGTGGCTCTGTGGGCCCTGGGCATGAGTTGGTGCTGGCTGGTAGGTAGGGAGTCATCAGCTCCACTGTGCTTATGGATGGAGCCGTGAGGCATCTTCCCACGAGCCAACCACTGCTGGTGGCTGTGGCTGAGCATGGGGGAAGACCCCCAGGGGAGCCCCTGCATCCCCTGGGCCCTCCCTGCAAGAGCGTGTGGTGAGGGGCAGCAGTCTCTTGGCCTTTGGGTGGCGGCCGTGTGTGCATCGGGTATCGTTTGTTGCCCTTCTTCCATGACTCCATGACCTGTCCCTTGTTTGTGCTCATGTCAGCTGCCTCCCTGTTGGCAAAGCTTGTGCTGCCCTGCTCTGCCCACATGCGCCACATCCTGCGGCGTGTGGCCGCTGGTGTTCACACCGCTTCCCTCCCAATAGGCTTCGGAGTTGGGCCACAGCCTGAACGAGAACGTCCTCAAGCCTGCCCAGGAGAGGGTAAGGGGCTGCACCCACGGGTGAAGTGCTTGTCACCCCCCAGCCTTCATTTCTAGGGAAGCAGGTGTGTTCCTGTTCTCAGCCCCGCCTGGCCGCCCACTCTGCTCTTCAGGCACTGATGTCCTCCTCCTGTGGCTGGGGCCTCTGAGATCCCCCCAGCCTGTCCCCTCCCCTGCCTAGGGCCCCTTCTCACTCCCTTCTCTCTGCCTCATTCCCACACGGCCCTAGCCATGGTGCATAGAGGAGGCTCAGGCTGGGGACAGTGCCTGCTTGTCCTCAGAGGAGGTTGTGGTGACAGAGACCTTTAGGGGAGACCAGCCTGAGCCTCACCAGTTCCTCCCCCCCTCACAGCAGGGAGGCAGCATGGCTGGGGGACTGACTCAGTGGACAGGTCTCTGTCAGCTTTTCCTCGACTTGCAGTGTCCTGGTCATTAGCAGGCGGTAGGTGCCATGTTGGCAGTGACTGCTGGAGCAGCTCCTAGACCTTAAAGTGACAGTCTTGTGATTCTGAAGTTATTTTGGGGGTCACTGTAGAGCTTTTTGGGACGCAAACACGTTAGATGTCTACATGCACTTGCGGCTTCAGACACTGTCACAGCTGTGTTGCCGTTCTCCTGTGCAGCTCTCACTGGACTTTTCCACTCCCAACCCCCACTGACGACGCTGTTTCAATGCCCACAGGTGAAGGAGGGAAAGCTTTTTGATGATGTGTCCAGTGGGGTTTCTCAGTTGGCATTCAAGGTAGGGCAGGCCCCGCCTGGTGCGCGGGCACAGCTGAAGCCAGTCTCCATATTCCACGGCGTCAGGCACCTAGAGCAAGGGTGGGGCGCCTGATGTCCCATGCAGGCTTGGGCCAGCCTTGGCAGCAGCCACTGGCCCCAGGATGTGGTGAGGGCTGCCCGGTTGCCTGAGGGCTGGAGGAATATGGAAACAGCTTGACCCAGTGGGGGCCTGTCAGCTGCTGACCTGTCGCTTTTCCTCTCTTGACTTGCCGCCGCTGGCCTTTCCCATGGTAAGTGCTCACCCTGGCTCAAGCAGTTTTTGCTCCTGTTACTGCTAACATATCCCATGGGGGCGGGGCAGAGGTGGTGTCCTGTCCACCAGGATGAGGGGCTCTGTTTGGGAGGAAGCCCACTGGGCTCTCCGTTGGCCTCTGTGGAGAGAAGGCGTGCCTGCAGAGAGCTTTCGCTTGCGTGCCCTTTGTCCTCTGGCATGTTTGGGGGTGAGCTCTCAGAGGCCATGGCCTGTGTTCTCCACACAAGGTGTTCCTGCCTACAATGGGGCAACTGTTAGGATGAGCTGGGAGGAAGGTGGGGGACGCCACTTACGGAAAACCAAGCAGTGGGTGTCTGCGTATTCACCTGAGTGCTGCTGCAGTGTTGCTGTGCTTGTCTGTGTGAACATGTGCTCAAGCGTGGACATGTGCATCTATCTGTGTGTGCATGTACATTTGTATGTGCTCAGTGAGTCTCTGCTTGAGGTTGTATGTGAGCCTGCCTCTGTGCTCACGTGTGTATGTGCATGCTCGAGTGTGTGTACATGAGCCTGCGTGTGTGAGAAACTGGTCATGTGTGTGCATGTACTCGAGTGTGTGCATGTGAGTGTCTATGTGCTCATGAGAGGTCTGTGCGTGTCTGGGTGTGCATATACAACTGTGTGTGCTCAGTGAGTCTCTACTTGAGTGTGCATGTGAGCCTGTGTGAGACTGGTCATGTGTGTACTCGAGTGTGTGCATGTGAGCATGTCTGCTCACGAGTGTGTCTGTACGTGTCTGTGTGCATGTACTCGAGTGTGTGCATATGAGCATGTCTCTGTGTGCTTACCTGTGTGCATGTCTGTGTGTGCATGCATGCCTGTCTGCATGAGGCACCCCTCCTATGTGCGACCCAGGTCTTCTTAGCAGGACAGTATACGTTGGCATTGGTGGCAGAGGCCTGCCCAGAACCACCTGTGCAGTTGGGAGCTGACCCTGGCTAACCCATCCCATCTCCTTCCAGGTCCAGGGAGTCAGCAGTAAGGGATAGCGGGACGTCACCACCTTTTTTTCTGGGAAGGCGGAGGACCCCTCAGATAGGTATGCCATTCCGCTCCCCCACACACACCCCTCGCAGGACCTGCATCCCAGTGTCCTACCTTGGCCACTCTTCCCACGGGCTGTCCAAGTGGCATGCCATGTCCCTGCTGTGGATGGTGGGAGGGCTGGAGATCATGGTGCAGAAAGCTCTGGAGAGCGTTAGAGGTACACAGGTCCATCTTCCTGTTGCCCATCCCCTTGCTCCTTGGAGCCCTGTAGGAGCTGCCACTGCCCAGGCTCTGGTGGAAGGGAAGGTCTCATCCACACACCCTCATGTGGACAGGGAGGGGCCTGCCCTGCTGTGTGATGTTACTGTCCCCCAGACTCTGGGTGGGTGGAGGGCAGGGGACAAGGGGAAGGAGGGCTGGCAGCCCTCAGAGCCTCATCCTGGCCCAGTGTGTGCAGCCTCTGTGCACAGCATGGTGGGCCTTGTCCTCTGACCTGCACGGTATAGCTGTGGAGAGCTGGCACATGCTGTCACTCACCTCACCAGGATTGAGGCAGATTTCCTGCTCACTGCAGGACACCATGTTCTCTTGCTTCCTTGGATGTGCTGTTCGGTTTTTCTATGGCATAATTGCAGTCGAGGTTGGGGGACAGGTCTCGGCCCAGGGCTTCAGTTGGACTCTGCTGAAGGCACAGCCTCTGTCCCATGTGAGGCCAGTGCCAACCTCTCCCCGCTGAGCCAATCCTCGCAGCAGTCTGGAGCTGGTATAAAAGGCCTGAGTTTTTCTAATTTCTTTTCTCCTTAATCACCATGGAAAACCCAACTTTTTATGCATTTTTTAAAATATTCTCATTTGGGGGATTGAAGAAATGTGGGCTCTGGTGGCAGGAGGCCGTCTGAGTCCCTCCGGCAGGTTTTGGGCCCTCGGCTCCGTGGTTTCCTCTGCTCTGGAGTACAGAAGGAGTCACGGCTGGTGGGGGCACTGCGGACCCTGAGAAGGCGGCCTGGGAGGTGCTGGGCAGAGCATGGCAGTCACCGTCCAGGTGCAGCACTGGCGTTGGGGCTCCACCAGCCCTCACAGAGCTGCCACATGTTGGCAACTGCTCCAGGGGGACGTAGAGCTCTGAGCGGTGGACTGGTTCAGTGGGCCCCTGAGAGCTGTGATGCCATGCACAGGCCAGGCTGCTCAGGGAGCATTGCGGTGGAGAATCTGATTTTGTAAGAACTATTCAGTCCCTCCTCTCTCTCTCTCTAAAAGACCCCCTGAGGGCCATAGTTACCAAAACAGCGGCGAGGACAACTTCCAGAACAACACCATCGACCAGAGCTTCTGGGAGACCTTTGGGAGTACAGACCCCCCCAGGGCTGTCAAGTCCCCGAGCAGCGACAGCTGGACATGCGCAGACACCTCGACCGAGAAGAGGAGCTCAGACAGCTGGGAAGTGTGGGGCTCGGGCTCGGCGTCTAACAAGAACAGCAATAACAGCGAAGGCTGGGAGGGCGGGGAGGGCAGGGCCAGGGTGACCGGGAGGGTAGCGCCCTCGTCTACGCCTGCAGATGAAGGCTGGGACAACCAGAACTGGTAGGGCCACCGCACCGAGCCCAGTGGGTGGCTGCTGTTTGTGCTTCGCCTTCGTTCCTCCACTCCACCACAAGCAGCAGCCGCAGCCTAAAGACGGTGCCTCAGGCAGGACCTGACTGCTGGGCATGGGGCGGCTCAGCCTGCAGGGCACCGGTGAGGGGGGCGTGCCATCCATCCCGCATCCTCCCTTGGGACCCTCCAAACAGCCTTCTCAGTTCTGGCAGGGTCCGGTTGGCAACGGGCAGGGATCCTGCTGCTGCCAGGAGGCGAGCTGTGCGCACAGGCCCTGGAACCGCAGTCCCAGGCAGGGCTGTCAGCAGCCATCCATTTTCCTTGAAATGCTCTTTTAAATTTAGAGGTTTGTTCTAGATCTTTTCTTTTTGAAGAAAATGCCTTGACTTTTAAGGATGGAAACACTGAAAGCAATACCGGAGTTTGCACTGCCATCAACCCCCTCCCGTGCCGATGGTTCCCTGCAGCCTGTGCTCTGGAATCCCTGCTGCCACCCCAGGGGCCTTCCCACATCGGCCCTATGCAGCCCCTGGTTCACCTGCCGAGCCCTCTGCAGCTGGCTGCCTCAGTGTCTGAGCAGCTCTTGGGGGTGCCCTGGACTGCTCAGAAGCCAGGGGACAGGAGTGAAGTGTGGTTGGGGGCAGCCAATATCTGCCCTCCCTGCTATGTCCCGATGTGTAGGGGCCCACTGGGGGAAGGGCCAGGCACGAGGGCAGGGGGCTCCCTGGACCCCTTCCCCGGTTCAGAAGCAGCCAGCAGCCTCCCCCTGAGTCTCCATGCATGGTGAGCCACAACACCTGCAGATCTGGCAGGCACATGTGCCTGTGGCCTTGTTCCTCCCATACTGGCCTGTCCTCAAACCCCGTCGCTCACCAGGACTCTGAGCCTGTTGGACAGTGTGAAGTGACTGCTATAGGTAGCAGCCTGCAGAGACTGACGACCACCACAGCAGCCTGCCTTCCCCCAGGACTCCACAGCTGTGTGGCTGCGTGTGCTTGGGCCTCAGTCTCCCCACTCTTCTCCTGTCTGACCCCCCAGTTTGAGCAGCAGTGCATGCACCTGAAGCTGCCTCGTGTCGTTTGTGTGTGCTGCGCTCATGCCCTACCACTGTCCGGAGTAGCCTGGGCCCCTCAGTTCCCTTGTGCAGCCCACCTCGGGGACTCACAGCTGTCTGTGGAACAGGAAGGGCCTTAGATTTGGGGGAGTCCTCCCGGGTGCTTCATCCTCAGGTGGGCCCCCACAGTGGCCCGGTCTTGGCGTCCTGAGCAGGGAAGGGAAGTGGGTGCCCATCCTGGGGGACTTGGGTCACTAAATACGCCATGAGAGTCCAGGCCCAGGGTGACAGTAAACAAGCTCAGGAGAACAGTGTGGGAAAAGGGTCTTCACTGGGCATGGATATGAGGCTTTGCCTGAGGCAAGACTAGGAGACAGCTCAGGGCAGCGGGGTGTGCCACTGCACCAGGGGCTCATAGCTAACGGGTTGCTTGGGCCTTTAGAAAGGGCACCTGCACAGGACTGGAACCTGTCCTGGATGGCAGGGTGCACAGTACCCATTTCCACAGCAGCACCTGACTTGTCACTGCCTGCCCTGGGGCCTTTCTGTTGGGCATGGGGGCACTGGCCCTGCCTGCACCACAGGGTCCCCTTGGCTCTGTAGCAGTAACCAGAGGGACTGTTTGGAGACCTGCTCCACCAGGGAGGTCTCAGCCACTCTAGGCCACTGTGGAATGCTGGTATGTGGTGGCCCGAGACCCCTCACAGCACAGGGTGGGAACCCTTCCCAACCTGCAGGTATTGACAGGTGGGGCTCAGACGGGGGTGCTGGGGTCCCCTGGGTTGCCTTCAGGGGCTTGTCTGTGGGGCACTGGCCAAACCACATCCCGATAAAGCAGTGGGAGCAGGTGAACACCAGCGAATCTCAAAGGGTCATGGCTGGCGTAGTGTGTGAAGGACACAGGACCTGGCCACACCCCGTCTTAGCTGGACCCTCCAGGGAGTGAGTGTGGGTGGCTGTGTGACCCTGCAGGAGGCTGAGTGGCTTGGCATGCTCTGGGCAGTCAGAGAGCCTGGGGGTGGGTGGGGAAGCCATGGAGAGGTGTCCAGTGCCCTCCGCCTGGGACCCGGGGAGGCAGGTGGTGGCTCCTGTAACATAGATGACACTGGGGGCCTGGGTAGGGGGCTCCTCTCCCCTCTTCCATAGATGCTCCAAATGCCTGCTCCCAGGGCAGACGGCAGGAAGTGCTCTGGGCATCACAGCCTCTGTCCTCCCTCCTAGCCCATGTCCTGTGGCCAGGAGAGCCCCAGTGGAGGTTCCAGAATCAGAGCTTTTTCTGACTGGGAGGCCTCCCAAGGTCGTCCTGTCCTAGGGCAGTGCTAAAGCTGGTGGGCTGCTGTTGGAGCTGCTGGGCAGGTGAAGATGTGGTGGTGGGGGTGGTCTCTGCTTCTGGCCAGCTCAGTGGGAGGATGGTGTGTGGGCAGTGAAGCCACCCCGCCTCCTGGCTGCCTGTGTGCAAGCCCACCCCCCTCGGCAGGGGCAGAGCGAGAGAGGGGTCTGGCTCATCAGGGCAGCATCTCTTACCAGTAGCTGGGGTGGCTTTGGCTCAGCTGGGTTGAGGGGGCAAAGCCGCGGGACAGCCTTCACCTGAGGGACCTCAGGATGTGCTTGCAGGGGTCGGTGGACCCGCCTCCTGCTGTCGATCCTACCATCTCTCAGGTGGGATGACCTGGGGGCCTGGGATGTGGGATTTTTTGTTGGGTCCCGGGTTGGTGGGACAGGGGGGGCAGTGTGTGTGTTGAGTTCTTGCCTGCCTTCCTCCCAATTTCCTTTCCTTCCTTCTTCCCTGCCTCCCTCTGTCCCTCCCTTTGGCTCAGGCCAAGTTCTAGAATGAAATTTACAAAGAAACAGGACAAGAGCCAAAGCTAAAGAGGCTGCTCTAATAAGAGGGGCTGCCCCATGGGAGACCTGCCAGAACTGGTAGAATCTTAAAGTGCAGTCTCCACAGTGCTCCTTTTTTCTTCGAGCTTGTGTTTTTACTCCACGTCCCCCACCGAATTTTATCCTAAGGTAACTCACATACTTTTGTGCTTGAGTCTTTTACCCACTCCTATTCTACCTGTTTGCACGTTTATTTCTCTCTCCCTCTCTCTTATACACTCATATTTACACATTACATCTACTAAAAGACAGTTAATAAAACAATGTGTTTCAAATTTTAACATTTATTTTACATAAGCTCAAATTTTATTGGAAATACACCCTCTAATCAGATGGATGGGTACTTAAGGGAATTGTTGAGTGGTCTCTTTTGGGTGTCTGGAGCGATGTCCATTGTAAGTTTCAAGCAGATGCCTTTGGCACGTGGGAGAAGAAGTGAGAAGGGGCCAGGAGCAGGGAATTCCCTGGAGACTCTGGCTAA
>NW_007741309.1:13409-16726 GCF_000696425.1 Galeopterus variegatus | reverse complement strand
ACAGTTAATAAAACAATGTGTTTCAAATTTTAACATTTATTTTACATAAGCTCAAATTTTATTGGAAATACACCCTCTAATCAGATGGATGGGTACTTAAGGGAATTGTTGAGTGGTCTCTTTTGGGTGTCTGGAGCGATGTCCATTGTAAGTTTCAAGCAGATGCCTTTGGCACGTGGGAGAAGAAGTGAGAAGGGGCCAGGAGCAGGGAATTCCCTGGAGACTCTGGCTAATTGATTTGGGGCTTGAGTGCATGTGGACTGTGAGGATTTGAAAACTGATTCCCTGAAAACTCCCCAAGTCCTCATACCCCCTAGAAAGGCTTTTCCTGCTCATCCTGGATCCCTGGTGCCCTAAGTACAGCATCTCTATTGCTTGCTCTTGTAGAGACTCTGATAATGCTGTAGAGGAGCCACAGAGCCAAAAGCCAGCCTGGGGAAAGGATGCAATAGATTTTCCTCACAGGAGTGAGATCTGTGTTTATAATGAAGTCAGGCTGTGCACCAAGCAAAAATCCAACAGAAAGCACCACTGCAAAAGTCTGTCCTAAAACAGTTTAAAGGCAGGCTTTCCCACAGATGGAAGGTCCACAAATCTGACCGCGCCCCTCCGTCTTTCCTTTAATTTCCTGCGCTCTCTCAAGAAAGGTTGGTTTGTATTCTAGTGCTTGTAAGATTATTGAACAAACATTCTAACACCTCCTAGGTCTAATTAGGCTGCCTCTGTGAGTAAGGAAGAACTATCCCCGAAAACAAGCAGTAATTAGAGGGACAAAAATAGCATTTTATGTGGTTATTCAGAGGTAAGCTTTGTTTAATGGAGGATGAAATGGAAACTAATGCCCCAGAAAAGGTTTATAGGGTCCCTGTATTTATTTATCTACACCTGCCTCGCCTTATACAATTTAGAGCTGGCTGTCCTGCACATTCTCGTTGCTTTCTTTAGGGTTTCTTTACTGTCATAGCTTATTTCTGTGTCGTTGCTCTCAAGCAGAGGGGCTCGATTTTGGGGGCCTCATGGTCCCTTTACGCTCTTAACAATTAATGAGAACCATGGAGAACCTTTATTAATATGGGTTATATCTATCTGTACTTGCTCTATTTGAAATTAAAACAATTTTTCACATATTCCTGTATTCATTTAAAAATAATGGTGAACCCATTTCTTGTTAACACAATAACTTATTTTTATGAAAAAATCTTTATCATCAAAAATCAAAACTAGTGAAAAGAGCAGCATTCTTTCACATTTTGCAAATCTCTGTAACACCTGGCTTCTGCATCTGGCAAATTCCACCCCACACTCTTGAGAGTGAGAGTGAAAAAGGCAAATATCTCTAGCATCATCACAGACATGGTTTTGACCTCATGAACCCCCTGAAAGGATTCGGGAGACCCTCGGGGGGTCCCCACTACATTGTGAGAGCTGCTGCTCCTGATCAAGGGAGCCAAACTCCAAAGGGTATGGGGGAGTTGGAGGACGTTGGATGTGGGGGGAAGGGGCATCACCACAGGCATGTTTGGGCTCCATTTACTTGACCCTACGTGGGCCCAAGGAAGCTCCCCCCCACACCACCACCACACAGGTGGCTCCAGGATGGAATCCTGTGCATAATTATTTTAGGATTCATCCAAGCTGTCATGCACAAGGTATTTTAACAGGATAATTTTTCTAATGTAATAGCAAAACACTGCAGACCTACATGTGTGGCAACAGTAATGATTAGGTATATTACAGTATTCTAAAGCTGAATACTCTGCAGCCATCAAACAGAAAGTGGGAGAGAATGAGCTCTGTGGAAATAGCCTCTGGACTTACTAAGCAGATATCACAGAATATACAACAATGTGCACATTTTGATCTCTTTGTGTGTTTTTGAAGAAGAGAATAATACATATGAAACTGAAAAAGACACAAGAAGCTACTTAAAGTAACTGATCATATCTGGCTAGATGTAGGGCCTGCAGAGGAAGGTTTGTAGTTGTTAAAAATTTTAAACCATCTACCTGGCCAGTTAGTTCAGTTGGTTCGAGTGCAGCCTTGTAACACCAAGGTCATGGGTTTGGAACCCCTTGCCGGCCAGTCACCAAGAGGGAAAAAAAAGAAAAGAAAAAATAGAGATTTTAAATCTCGTAGCAGTGAGCGGTGTTTCATGTGTTTGGTTCTTAAAGAAAGGCAGGAGGGGTCATCTTGGCAGTGGGAATGGAATGTGCTCCGTGTCTGCCCTTCTACACCCATCTGTGCCCTGCAGGCCCGCCTGCAGCTCCCTCGCCCCCTCCCACTGCACCTTCCCTGTGTTCCCCTTGACATCCCTCCCCAGGAAGTCTCTCCAGTAACCCCCTGCACTTACACCTGCTATCTCCTGCCTCAGCACTCTGTGTCCTGGGAGCCCCCTCCCTGGCTCCCTGGCCCTGGCAGTCACGGTGGTGAGCTTGGCACGCATCCTTGTGGAGAACATGCCTGGTGGGTGGTGGATCTCAGTGCTGTCTTGTCATGGTTGTCTGTGTTTTATCTCTTGGCAAGTTAAAATGTTGCCAGCCCCCCTGAATTGCTCCTGATTTGGGGGGAATCTTGACTAACCATGCAGGGTTTTGAAGACCCCTGGCAGTCCCTGCCCCGCTAAGGCCCCGAGGGTCCTGATCTCCCCTGGCTGAAGCTAAGGCCTTAGAGAGGCCCCAGGGTTGCGGGGTCTGCCCAGCCCCAGCCCATGCCAGCTCTTGCATTCCCTTTCCTTCTGGTCTCCACATGCTGACCCTGAAACGCCCCAGCCTCTCCCCCAGCACTTGCTGGTCACCTGATGCTCTCACTGGACCCTTCAGTGTCGGCCAAATGTCACCTTGCCGGAGGCTGTCCCCAACCCCACTCCACCCTTCCCCACCCCCACTTTATGTTTTGTATTGTTTTTAGTGATGTAGTGGTATTTTTATTTCTTTTGGGGGTTTTTAATAAGTTTTATTTTCTAGGGCAGTTTTGGGTTTACAGACAAATCCTTTAGGAAGTATGGAGAGTTCCCACAGAGCGCCTCCCTGCCCACGGCCTCCTGATCATTAGCACCTCGCGTCCGCACGCGTGTTGTGACAAATGAGCCGACACAGACGGCCGCACTTGGGGTATGTCTCCTGCTGTCCTTACTTGCTGGTTTTCTCCTCCTGTTGCGATCCTGGGACAGGCACACAGTGACCGTTGGGAGAACAGGTGAGTGGTTGGCCACTGCCAGGCTGCCTCCCTGGGACCCTGGAGCTCTCTGCACCTGGCACTATGGACAGTGACCCAGGGACACAGCAGGAGCCGAGGAGCATCCCAGCCCTGATGCTGGG
>NW_007741309.1:11826-12828 GCF_000696425.1 Galeopterus variegatus | reverse complement strand
GATGCTGGGAGTGATGGAGGGAGGGGGTGACAGTCTCAGTCCCGAGAAACCCCGCCCCACCGCGTGTACTCTTGGGGAGCAGGTGGGGAGGGCAGAGGACCTGGGAGGAAGCCAAGGGGCCGGCGGGGGCCGGGCAGGGCCTGGGCTGGCCCCTCTGTCCCTGGGTTGACTGAAGTCCACGCTTCGATGGGCTCGCTCGCCCCCTCGTGGGCTCAGATGGAAATGTCTCTCTGGGCTGGGGGTCTCCAGGCTACTCCCTCCTTGAGGGACCCCCCTCCCACCCAAGTAGGATGGCCAGAGACAGCAAATAAAAATGCTGGGCCCCCAGGTAAATGTGCGTTTCAGATGAACAGTGAATGATTTTCAGTTTGAGTCTCAGGCTGTGAGCCCATTGGCTGACAGTGTGATTTCTGGGACATCAGTGGGGTACTGCCCTCCCCCAGGTGGGAGCATTTGAGTACTAATCTCTCAGTGACTAATACGCAGACGATGTCTGGGTACCCAGAAGGTGCCTCCGGCACCACGTGGGGTATGGGCAGAACAAGCTGCCATGAACTTGGATGTACTCCACCAGCTGGGCAGAGGCCGGGGCCACCCAGGGGGACTTTGTGCACCCAGGAGGATGTGTATGTGTATGTCTCTGTGTGTTTATATGATGTGTATGACGTGTGTGTGTCCCTGTGGAGTGTGTGTCTCTGTGTGTGGTATGTGTGAATGCATCTGTATGGATTGTGTCTGTGTGGTGTATATGATGTGTGTGTGTCACTGTGTGGAGGGTGTATGTGTCTGTGTGGGAGTGAGTACAATCTGTGTGTGTGTCTATGTGGTGTATGTGGTATGTGTGCCCCTGTGTGGGGTGTCTGTGTGGCATGTGTGATGTGTGATGTGTCTGATGTGTGTGTGTGCTGTGTATGATGTGGGTGTGTGTGTGTCCCTGTGTGGTGTGTGTGTGTGTGTGTGTGCCATGTGTCCTCCCAAAGGGCCCACAGTTTTCATAGACAG
>NW_007741309.1:3963-10394 GCF_000696425.1 Galeopterus variegatus | reverse complement strand
CTGAACTGCACACTTAACGTGGATGAATAGTATAGCACGTGATTTACGTTTCAGTAAAGCCGTTTAAGAAAAGCGTGATCTCTAAAACATACCCACCCCGGCTTGGACTGCCTCAGGCCTTCTTCAAGGTCGGAGACAGGTGCAAGGGAATCCAAGAACAAGCTTCTGCGAGGTGCTGGGGGTTCCCATCTGCTAGGGAATGGGGGGGTTTCCTCCATCAGAGCTCTCCGTCTGGGTTGCCCCAGCGGCTGCCTGGGGTCAGCCCTGAGAAAAGCTCTGGCTTTCCTCTGGCCCTCCAAGGAGCCAGTCCCATCCGGCCTGGGTACCTGCTCCCTGCCATGTCCGCTCAGCACAGGCCTGGTGCTCAGCATGTGCTTGATTTCTGTCCACACGGCCAGGGGGCCGGGTGGCCCGTGTTATCCCAGCTGCTGCTTAAATCCAGGCCGTGCCCAGTTCCCGGCTAGTGGAGGTGCCGGCCCAGGATGGGTGGAAGGATTGGCATCCACTCACGCTTGCAGAAACAAAAACCAGGAGAGCCGAAGAGACCCTGTTTCTGGCTTGAATTCATGGGGGAGAGACCGTCAGCTGGGGAGGGGACTTGAGTGCATGCAGGCGGGCCCAGGCTATGTCTGTGCTGCCCCCCTAGTGCCCACTGGATGTCTGTAGATCCCAATAACCCCACTGGCTGCCCAGGGTGCCCACTGAGAGGAGCTGGGAGCTGGGTGCCCTGCTCAGAGCTCACACCCAGAGCTGGTGCCTGGAGAGCTCCACCCAGGCCAGAATCAGTTACAGAAAACAACCCGTGGCTTTGGCCAAAGTGGCTCCAAGCGCCCATCTGGGGGAGCATGGGGGTCAGCTTTGCTAGGGGTCAGCCGATCGGGGCTGGAGCAGGCCCAGAGCTGGGGGATACAGGGCACATCCCAACAGTGCAGTCCTGGGATCCCTGAGGCCACTTCCCCGCTGACCTTCCCAAACCATCTCAAGAGGACGAGGGGACAGAGGTGTCCCAATGTGCCTCCTGTGATGAGACATACGTTTGCTCAGGCCAGCTCCTGGGCACCCGAGCCAGGGAGATGAACAAGGCCCTGCCTTTGGCACCACAGCATCTCAGGGTCAGGCACTGGTCAGACTCTATGAATTTTGGGAAGACGGACGTCCCGAGGCTCCTCTCGTGGGTGGTGCCATGAACCTGATCCTTTCTGTTTTGCTTCAGTTGTCCCTTCTTCCGAGAAACGTCTGCTGAGAACTGAAGTGCCAAGTCTGTCCCTCCCAGAGATAAAGCCTACAGATCCCCATCCTGAGGAGCCCACGGTGGGTGGGGACTCACAGCAGAGCCGGACCATGCCCAGGCCATTGAGACCTGGAACCTGGGAGGAAGACACCCCCAAAGATGGGACTCTGGTCTGAGTTCCAGAGGCGGAACAGGACAGAGGGAGGGATGGGTCTGGAGCCCTGCATGGAGAGGGGATGGGAAGGTGAGGACCAGAGTGGCCGAGGATGGTGAGGTGTCACCCTGAGGGGGATATGCCATGACCAGGTGGGCTGGATGTCAGGATGAGGCGGGGACAGGGCTCCTGGGGAGAGACTGTGGTGGGCTACCTGGGAATCCCCGAGAGGTCCGGGGTAGTCCAGCCATGGGAGGAGGTGAGATTGTGCAGGAAGATGAGGCTAGGGTGGGACTCAGGGAACCCTAGCATTTAGAGGGTGACCAGACTTCCTCATGTGTGGATGTGGGGGGTCCTGAGCCTTGGTAAAAGCAACAGATTCGGTTATGTGAAAAGTTAAATCTTTGTGCAACGAAATAGATCGAAACATTTAGTAGGGCTCCAGTCCTTTAGCATCGGTTAACCTGAGTCACCTCGTAAAGGCCCATCTCTGAACCCAGCACACTGGGCATTAGCACTTCAACACGGAATGTGGGGGGACACGATTCAGTCCACAACAGCCACGTGCCCTTGCTAATAACCAGGGAAATGCACCTCAACACTAGGAGCTATTTTATTTTTATATCCTTATATTTTATATAAATTATGTATGCATACCTTTATATCTGCACGTGTTTATTTTTATTTCTTACAATGATTAGTCACAGTCGGGGGAGCCCGGCAGTGCTGGGAGGGCACAGGGAACCTGCACAGGCGCCCGTCCTGGGTGAGAGCTTGTCGCGCCCTCAGGAGGACGGCCTGGCCCCCGTGCGTGGTCTGGGGTCCTCGTTCTCTAACTGCCTCCGGATGCCCTTGCCCTGACTCAGCTGCACAAGGGTGGTCCTGGGCCTGGCTCCTGAGCGTGCATGACCGGACCCCCCGGGTGTGGCTAAATCAGGGAGCATCCGCTCTCTGCTCTGCTGCGATGTGATGCAGGAGGGGGTCACCCGGCACGTGGGGAGGAAGAAAGTGGACAACAGCGACAACCCGGAGGCAGGACCCTCGTGGCACAAAATGCTTTATAAAGAAAAGGTGGTGGCTGCCCGCCTCTGGGGCTGGGGACCGCTCTCGGGTGTCCTGTGGGCTCGTCACTTAGTTCCTGCCTCAAGGCCTTCACACTTGCCGTTTTTCTACCTAAAATGTCTACCCCCTTCTCAGGTCTCAGCTGGAACGCCACCTCCTCAGAGAAGCCTTCCCGACTGCCCTGCCCAATGGGGCCCCCAGGGCTTGCCCATTGTATTTCCTTCAGAGCTGCATCCCTGTCGGGAACCTGTGTTCACCCCTCGCCGTCAGTTCAGGAGGGTGGACCTCGTGTTGGCTTTGGACACTGCTGTCTCTGCAGAGGCTAGAAGGGACCCTGGCGTGGCAGAGGTGCTCAGGAAACGCTTCTGCAGGCCACCACCAGAGGAGTGGGCCACCCCCAAAGGAGTGGCACACGATTTGTTTGGATGGTGCTTTTGTGGCTCCTGGGCCTGCCAGCCTGGCTCGGCCTGTTGATCGGGCTGAACCCCCCTGGGAAGCTCCCAGGAGCCCACTGCTTCCTCAGCACATGGCCACGGAGGTCTCTGCCAGGTCTGTTGACAGCCTGGGGGGCACGAGACCCTGGACCAGTGCCCTCACGCCTCTGGGCCTCAGCTTCCTTCCTGTAAGATGAGGTTGCCCAGGTGACCAAAGGCAGGTGGAGGCCCCAGAATGGCACGGTGTCCCATGCAACAGAAAGAAGGTGTGCACGGGAGCACCGTCCACACATGCAGCCCCCGGGTGGGCCTCAGGGGCTGTGCAAGTGAGGAGTCAGCTCCAAAAGGCCACGCACTGTGCAAGGCCACAAACATAGCATGACAGAGATGACCAGCTCAGTGGACACCAGGGCAGGGGTGGCCAGGAGAGAGGTGGGTGTGACCACAGGGGAGGCTCTTCAGCCTGATTGTGGGCCCACGAATCCACATGCTTGATAGACAACAGAGCACTGGACACACACGTGTGCCCGTGCGGCTTCCTGGTGTGTTCCGTGCTAGGGTTATGTGAGATGCAGCTGTGGGGAGAGGGGCTCCGTGGGTGTGGGGCACCCGCCCAGCCACGTTCCTGGCACACTGTCCTCCCGAGGGCTTGTGCCCGGCTCTTGGCCCTCCTGTTGTTCCCGATGTCTCCCAGAGACAGGCCTGACCTGGGGTCACACACCTGCCCAGCCCCCGCCCACAGGCCAATGCCAGTGTAGGGTGGGAGTGGAAAAAGCACTTCACAGAACGGCAGAAACACACCCTGCACATCCCAGCTCCTGCTCCTGTCCATGGTGGTGCCAAAGCCAGCCCTGGGTACAAACATCGGAAGCAGGTGGCATTTTGGATGCCGGTCCTGGAGCAGGCTGGTTCCCACTCAGTCGTCGCTCTGTTCTTTTCTCAATCCTGTATGGTACGAGGCGTGACCACCCATCTGACACCCAGGCCTGTCTCCATTGCTGCTGCACAGAGGCCATGGGAGCTTCAAACACTATTTCCTGGAACCTAGACCTCCCGGCTTTCATCTGACTTTGGAGGGCCACCTTGGGGACACACAGCCACAACCAGGACCAAGGCCTGTCTTCCCTCGCTCCCATGGGGCTCCTGTGATAGACGGGGTCCCTTGCTTCACACTCCCCAGCCCCCGAAGCCATGAGACAGGTCTTGGGCCCATGTGGGCCCCTCTTGGGATAAAATTCAGCCCACCCAAGAGCTCCTGCAAACAAGGGAGCCTGTGCTGGACTCCCTTTTGTCCCGTTTCTCACACGCACACATACATACATGCTTGCACACACGTGTGCACACACACGTGTACACACGCACTCAGCACACATGTGCAAGCACACACATGCACGGCCCCTGTTGGATAACAATGGGGGGCCGTGGGCTGAGTCCACTGCTACCCTCGGGGCACACACTCACGAAAATCCACATGGAGGGTGGGTAAAACCACCACGCTGTGCAAATTCATGAAAATAAAATTCACTGTACAGGGACATGTACTTTAAATATTGAAATATATTCACATATGCACTATTTCAACTGAGGACACACAGAGACAAACATTCCCTGGGGTTGGCAGTCCCAGCACCCGCCTGGTCCTTGCTTGAGTCTGCCTGTATGCACACCACGCTCTCAGGTATAAAACAAATTCTATAAATACATTTTTATGCAAAATATACGTCCATAAATATATACCTATGTAAGCTATACCCACTGCAGAGGCTGTGCAGCTCCGAGGGCAGAGCTGACGGCAGACTTTAAACCCTGTGTCAAGTAGGAGGTTCCACAGGATGGCGTCCCCCAGGGCACAGCCGTCTCACTGGGCTTCACGCTTCAGCAACACAGATGGCAGGGCCGGGCAGGCACCCCACATACGCAGCAGACCCTGGGCTGGGAGGACATGCACCCATTCCAGGAGCCTCGTGGTTTCTCCTAAGTGCCTTTCAGACTCTGTCTCCTGAGGTCCATCAGCTCCGTCTCAACCTTGGGACAGCTCTGCAGGCCCCAGAACCCAATGTGGGATTTTCCCAGGTCCTCAGCCCTGCAGGTCCCAAAACCCAAATGTGGGATTTTCCCAGGTCCTCAGCCCTTCCAAGAAGTTAGACGAGTCTGGAGGGCAGGTGGCTCTTGCTCTCAGGGGATGCTCAGTGGCTGCCATGTCCCTGGGGGTGTGGAAGCGGTCAGTTGTCGCTCTGGAGCTGGAGGTCCATGGCGTTGTTGGAGGCTGAGGACTGGCTGGGCAGAGAATCTTCCGAGCCGTCTGAAGACCCCAGTGGGGGCTTGTACTGGAAGCAGGCAATGGCAAAGAAGAGGAAGCCCAGCACCTGGGGACAGAGGAGGAGCCACTGGACCCCCCGAGCCACCTGCCCCAAGGCCCCCCCGCCCCTCGCACCTGGCCCACCCGGGAGGAAGACACGTCTTTCCCACATAACCAGCTCCTAGAGTGGGTACCAATATTGTTAATGAGGAAATGAAAAACATTTGACTAAAAACTGAGGCACAGGATAAGGTGGCAGGGCTTGTCATGGGTTGAACAGTGTTCCCCCAAAAGATATGTCCGAGTCCTAACCCTGGGTGCCTGTGGACGGGACCTTATTTGGAAATAGGGCGTTTGTAGGTGCAACTCAGTTATGGGTCCTGAGACGAGGTCATCCTGGATTTAAAGTGGGCACTACATCAGTGACAGGTGTCCTTATGAGAGAGAGACAGGGAGATCTGAGACAGACACGGAAGGAAGACTGTGTGAAGATGAAGGTAGAGACCAGAGCGATGTGTCCACACAGCAAAGATTGCCGGAAGCCGCTTCCTACATAGGACAGGCTGGACCAGATCCTCCTTCAGAGCCCCCGGAAGGGACCGACCCGCCCACACCTCAATCCTTTGTTACGGCAGCCACAGACACCTAACACGAGCCGGTCAGTTCCTTCCCGGCAACAGGGAACATCACCGACCCTGCGGGGGCATGCGGGGACACAGCAGGCTGGCGCGCAGACCCTGGAGACCGCGCAGCCTGAGAGCACCTCACGCACGCAGCGAGCTGTGCACACAACTGAGGCGTGAACCCCGGGCTTGGGCAGAACCTCCCACGTGCTTCCTGGAGCACCGCCCCCGCGCTCACAAGAGCAAGGCTGTTCCAACTTGGTTGCGCGGCGATCTGATCGATGGGGCTTTCAGGGCCTGGCCTGTCTACCCCTCTTCTAAAATGAACGCCTTGCTTCTGGAGCCGACCCCAACCCTCTGCACAGTTCATGTCGGCTGTGCGGAGCTCCTGGGTTGTGGTCTGGGCAGACGTGGGCACCAGCCTGCTGCTCAGCATCCAACATACAGGAAAGGAAAGGCAAGGGACAGTTCCCTGGGAAGAGTGCGTCTCTGTAAATTGACCAACAGCTTTTCTCCAGAGCCACACAAATCCCTTCTCACACACGGCTATTTTTGTGCTAATCTGAAGGGAGATAAACACGGGTCTCCTTCCTGGCTTCAAGCCCTTCTCTTTCTCCAAGCCTCCTGC
>NW_007741309.1:3150-3771 GCF_000696425.1 Galeopterus variegatus | reverse complement strand
CTGGGGCCGGGGCTCCTGTGAGCTGAATGCCCCTGTGTCTGCCACCCCAGAAAGAGGATCACGATCCTCTGAGCTCCCGGCCCTGGGATTTCATTTTATTTTGAAGGATTTTTGCTCTATCCCCTAATGGGGGGACATTGAAGCTAGCATGAGCCCAGAGTTACAACAGGAAGTTTCTCTTAGCTTGAAAAGAGAGGGACAGGCTGAGAAACCGGTGGAGTTCAAGGCACGTTGAGAGTGGAGGGTCGTGTCGCACATGGATCCAGCGAGCAGGCCAAGGCCCAGCACTGGACCGGCCCGCCAGGCTGCCAGGAGGAGCCGCTTGTCATCCCTCCAAAGCCCTTCACTAACCAGATCCACCTGGCACCGTCCATGCTGTGGTCGGCAGCCCCTGGCAGGCAGGGGGACAGGAGTTGCTTCTAAGGCTTGGGGCTGCGAGCTGGGTGCTGCTGGGGGCTTGGAGTGTGAACCCCGAAAGGCTCTTCCACGGCTCCCTCTGATGCCGGCACATTTTCAGAGTCCCAGCACCAGCTCATGAGGCATGTGGAAGGGATGTCCCGTTCTAGAAACAGAGCTGCAGGTATTCAGCTGGGGTTGGAGCTGTTGGGAGATCCCATGGAG
>NW_007741309.1:0-246 GCF_000696425.1 Galeopterus variegatus | reverse complement strand
GGACAAAAGCAACACCCGGGCCTCCTGGCTTACCGTAAAGTTGCTGTGAGCACAGGAATGCTGCTGAGGAATGTGAAGAAAATAACAAGGAACGGGAAACCCAGAAGGAGGGGCTTTCTCTGACAAGCTGAGGTACGTTTCCCTGCAGTAGCGTGGCCAAAAGCAGAGGAAAAGTTCTGAAGGACGCAGCTACGGTTTCCGTAGACCTGGGGAGCCCGACAACAGCGCCGGCAACCGGAGGGAGAC
>NW_007741308.1:25726-26372 GCF_000696425.1 Galeopterus variegatus | reverse complement strand
CAAATACATCTAGATAAGAATTTGGGATAAAGTCTCTAACACATGCACTTTGTGGGGCACATTCCCACTATAGCATACTCCATTCATTGAGATGGAAACAATCAAAGTAGCAACCTACCCAGATGTGGGACTCTGCCAGATCTGGGCAGACTCCTAAATACCCTAACTACTGGCTTTCTTATCTGTCATTCTGTAAATATAAATGTCCTTTACTTCTAGTTAAACAAATTAGCTACTGGACCCATATCATTCTTTAGGCACTATAGAGGTCTTTTCTTTCCATTAGAGCTACACACTTTTCTCTCTTCCTTCTTTCACAGTCATTCCTCCATGTAGCCTGCTTCTGTGCCACCAGTTCACTAAGTCTGTCCTCATCAAGGTCCATGATCATCTCTATGTTGTCTCTCAGAATCTATGTATAAACTCATCTCCCAGCACTCTCTANGTCTTTAAACCTCACCATCCTCCAAAGTGATCTCTATCCCCAGTATCCCACTTTATTCTCACTCTCCTCCTGCCCCCAGAGCAATTGAATGGGCACAGCTCTGAGCATGCCTAATAACCTTCAAAGTCTCTACCTGCCTGTGAAATCAAGTCCACGACCCAGGCCCCAATTTAGCTTTCAACCTCGTCTTCGGTCAGACTT
>NW_007741308.1:20580-21396 GCF_000696425.1 Galeopterus variegatus | reverse complement strand
CAACTTACTACTCCTATCTAACTGTAATTATATAACCTCTGACCACCATCTCCCCAACACACCCCTAACCCCCAGCCATCTGAACCTCTGATAACCACCATTCTACTCCCTACTTCTACAATATCAACTTTTTTAGATTCTACATGTAAGTGAGATCATGCAGTATTTATCTTTCCGTGCCTGGCTTATTTCACTTAACAGTAGGAATATAAATTACTACAGCCATCATGAAAAACAGTATGGAAGTTCCTCAAAAATTTAAAAATACAAATATGACCCAGTAATCCCACTACTGGGTGTATATCCAAAGAATGTGAAATAAGTATTTTGAGGAGATACCTACATTCATGCTTTCTGAAACACAATTCACAATAGCCAATATACGGAATCAACCTAACTGTCAATCAAGGGACAAATGAATAAAGAAAGTGTGGTATATACACAGAATGGAATACTATGTAGCCATAAAAAGAAGGAAATCCTGTCATGTGCAGCAACATGGATGAACATGGAGAATATTCTTTCTTTTTCTTCCTTACTTCCTTCCTGCCTTCCTTCCTGCCTGCCTGCCTGCCTGCCTTCTTTTTTTCTTTCTTTCATGGCTGGTATGGGGATCCAAACCTTTGACCTTGGTGTTATAACACTCTCCATTTATTTTTGATGAACGTTTGTATGATTTCCATTTTGTCTTTCAAAACCTTGGCTGTCATAAGTGATTTTGTACTTAAATCCTCTTGCACACATACAAAAACTCGTTTTGTGTAATACACCCAGAAGTGGAATTCCTAGGGCCAGGGTGTACGAGTTTTCAGTTTT
>NW_007741308.1:18663-20242 GCF_000696425.1 Galeopterus variegatus | reverse complement strand
TTTTGTGTAATACACCCAGAAGTGGAATTCCTAGGGCCAGGGTGTACGAGTTTTCAGTTTTTGAGATAATATAAAACAGCTTTTCAAACTTTATGTGTAATTTACATAAAGTTTGTGTAAATTATGTGTAGGAGTATCTCCATATCCTAACAGAAATTTGGTAATATAAAACTTTTGTTGTCTTTTTTATCTTACAAGGTTTTCACTAGGTAGAAATAAATAAATTAAAGAAAAACAAGAAAATATGTGGACAGAAATGACAGAACCCATGTATTTAACAAGATGTTTTAATATATAATATTTTAACAGCTTTATTTAGGTATAATTGATATTTAAAAGCTGCATATATTTAATCTATACAATTTGATAAGTTTGAACATATGCGATACAACCATGAAACCATCACTACAATCAAGGTAATAGACATATCCATTGCTTCCAGAAGTTTCCTTATGTTCCATTTCTCTTGTGCGTGTGTGGTACAAACACTTCACATGACCCCTACTCTCTTAAAATTTTAAGTGCACAGTGCAGTCCTGCCAATTGTAGGCACTGTATAGCAGAACGGCTGTACAGCAGAACTCTACAACTTACTCACCTTGCGTGGTAGCACAGACTTTAACTTCTACTGATCTGCTTACTGAATAGTTGCATGTTATTCACCTCACACATTTTATCTATTTATTTGCCATTTGTATTTCCTATTTTTGAAGTGTTTCTCTCCCCACTACCAGATCGTTTTTTATTCTTATTGATTTTTTAGGACGATCTGCCTATTATCCTATTAAGCCTTTGTTTCTAAGATAATGCAGCCAGGTTTTTCTAATGTCTATTTCCTCTTTGGCTCACAGGCTCAGAACCACTAGGGGTTGAATCTAAATCTGCTACACTCTCAGGATCCCTAGGCCTGCCTCTCCCTTTCTCTGTCTCTTTCCCTCCTCCCTCCCACCCCTTGTCTCTCTCCCTTTCTTTGCTTTCTCCTCTCCTTTTTCTTTCCCAATCTTTCATTGGTTTCTATCTCAAACATTTTGTCTTTCTGTTTCTTTTAGGAAAATTCTTGAACACCAAATCAGGGGAGGATACTTGTCTTTGCCTAGCCCAAATAAATCTATAGGTCATTTTTTTAAAGGGATTAAAGAGATGAGAACTCTAAAATACAGATATCAGTCATGGGCTTTCAACATCCTCTTTATTTTTTACTCAAGGTAACATCAAGTAACAATGAAGTGATCCTCGGTGTTCTGATAAGGTAGAGTCTGGTCCCCAAATGATGTATACAGCTGACCTGTGACTTTAACCCTTCCCGTATTGTAGGGAGCACAGAAAGAAAGAGATTTGCTCTCAGTCAAGGCCCATTGGCAGGACCAGGTCACTGTTTCTATCTCTTTGGGGGCAACTCACTTTGCTTTTTTTATACCTCTGATGACTGAGAATGATGACCTCCAATCACATCTTGTTTTTTTTCGTGACTGGGAGCACTTGGAGTTGGGTTTACTCTCTATTACTCAACAAGCAATAAGGTACTACCACAATATAAAAAAGTGCAGACCATCTCAGGCTTTATACCATCCCTTGGAGA
>NW_007741308.1:9054-18176 GCF_000696425.1 Galeopterus variegatus | reverse complement strand
AGGTACTACCACAATATAAAAAAGTGCAGACCATCTCAGGCTTTATACCATCCCTTGGAGAAAACACAAGATATGGGAATCGATGACCCATGTTGAATCATGCTTCTCTAGATATTTCAATATATCCATTTTTATTCTCAGTTGAAGGAGCATTGACATATGAGAGATGATCAAAAGCTTAGACTGTTGGACAGAATCTATTACCCACAGGTTCCCAGGAAAAGCCCTCAAATCCTCTTCCCTGTGAGCTTAGGGATTTAGAAAGAAAGACCAACAGGTCCCACAAGTCTTTTCTACTTTCCTTTCTGTTATACCCTACTCTTTTTTTCTTATTATTAGTATATTCATTATTCCAAATCATAATTTTTCTTTATGCCCTTTTCCCTACCTATCACTCCCCAATCCCCCTCTTTCCTTTCCCTTCACCTCTAGTATCCTTAAGTTTATTCTCTCCTTCTGAAAGTTCAATGTATTATTGTAGACTTTTCTTTTCTTTTCTTTCCTCCCTCCCTCCTTCCGTCCTTCCCTTCCTCCCTCCTTCCCTCCTTCCCTTCTTTCTTTCCTTCCTTCCTTCTTTCTTAGCACTCAGCTATGAGTGAAGACATGAGCATTCCTCTTTCTGTGTCTGGCTTATTTCACTTAACATAATTTTATCCAGGCTTATCCATGTTGCTGCAGACAGCAGAATTTCATTCTTTTTTATGGCTGAGTAGTATTCCATTTGTATGTATACCACAATTTCCTTATCCAGTTGTCCATATCCAGGTTGGTTCCATATCTTGGCTATGGTAAATAGAGCTGTGATGAACATGGGAGTGCAGGTATCCCTTTGACATGATGATTTCCATTCCTTTGGACAGATACCAAGTAGTGGGATTGCTTGATCATACGGTAGCTCTATCTGTAGTTGTTTGAGAAACCTCCATACTGTTTTCCATAATGGCTGTGCTAATTTACAGTCCCACCAACAGTGTAGAATAGTTCCTTTTCCCTGCATCCTCACCAGCATTTGTTATTCTCAGTCTTTTTAACAATGGCCAGCTAACTGGGGTGAAATAATATCTCGATGTGGTGTTGATTTACATTTCCGTGATGATTAGTGATGCTGAGCATTTTTTCATGGACCCGAAGGCCATTTGTATGTCTTCCTTTGAAAAATGTCTATTTATATCCTTTGCCCATTTTTTAATTGGATTTTTTTTTTTTTTTTACTGTACAGTTGCTTGACTTCCTTATATGTTCTGGATATTAATCCCTTGTCTGATGTAGAGTTTGCAAATATTTTCTCCTATTCCATCAGTTGTCTTTCCATTCTGTTGATTGTTTCCTTTGCTGTGCTGAAACATTCTAATTTGATATAACCCCACCTGTTTATTTTTTCTCTTGTTGCTTGTGCTTTTGGTGTATTATTTATAAAGTTTTAGAAAGTCCTACTTCTTGGAGTGTTTCCCCTGTGTTTTCTTTTAGTATTTTTATGGTTTTGGGTCTTATATTTAAGTCTTTGATGCATTTTGAGTTAATTTTGGTATATGGTGAGAGGTACAGGTCCAGTTTCATTCTTCTGCATATGGATGTCCAATTTTCCCAACACCACTTATTGAAGTGGCAGTCTTTTCCCCAATGTACGTTCTTGTTGCCTTTGTCAAAGATAAGATGGCCATAAGTATTTGGGTTGATTCCCGGGTTTTCTACTCTGTTCCATTGATCCAAGTGTCTGTTTTTATGCCACTACTATGCTGTTTTAGTTACAGTAGTTTTGTAATATAATTTGAAGTAGGGTAGTGTTATGCCTCCAGCTTAAATTTTTTTTGCTCAGGATTGCTTTGGCTAGTCAGGGTCTTTTGTTGTTCCATAAGAATGTTAGGATGGCTTTTTCTATTTCTGTGAAGAATGTCATTGGTATTTTGATGAGGACTGCATTGAATCTGTGGATTGATTTGGATAGAATGGACATTATCATGATGTTAATTCTCCCATCCAAGGGCATGGTATATCTTTCCATCTTTTTATGTCCTCTTTAATGTCTGTCAACAGTGACTTCTTTTCTCATTGTAGAGATCTTTTACCTCTTTGGCTAAATTGATTTGTAGATATTTTATTTTCTTGGTGACTATTGTAAATGGGCTAATTTTCTTGATTTCTTTTTCTGTTAGGTTGTTATTGGAGTATAAAAATGCTACTGATTTTTGAGTGTTGTCTTTTGTATCCTGCAACATTACTGAAACTGTTAATCAGCTCTGAGAGTTTTTTCATAGAGTCTATAGGTTTTACTATATATAAGATCATGTCATCTGTAGACAGGGACAGTTTGAATTCATCCTTTCCAATCTGGATGAGCTTTATTTCTTTCTCTTGCCTGATTGCTCTGGCTTGTACTTCCAAAACTATTTTAAACAGGAGTGGTGAGAGTGGGCATCCTTGTCTTGTTCCTGTTCTTAAGGGAAAAGCTTTCAACTTTTCCCCATTCAAGATGACATTGGCAATTGGTTTGTCATATATGGCTTTTTTGTGTGTTGAGGTAATTTCCTTCTATACCTAATTTGTTTTATCATGAAGCAATGTTGAATTTTATCAAATGCTTTTTCTATATCTATTGAGATAATCATATGGTTTTTGTCTTTGATTTTGTTGATGTGGTGTAACACATTTATTGACTGGTGTATGTTGAACCATCCTTGCATCCCTGGGATGAATCCAACTGGATTATGGTGTATAATTTTTTGACATGTTGTTGTATTCTGATTGCTAATCTTTTGTTGAGAATTTTTGCATGTATGTTTGTCAAGGATATTGGCCTGTAATTATCATTTTTTTGTTGTTTCTTTGTCTGATTTTAGTATCAGGGTGATGCTGGCCTTATAGAATGAGTTTGGGAGAATGGCTTCTGTTTCAACTTTTTGGAATAGTTTGAAGAGAATTGGTATTAATTCCTCTTTAAAGGTTTGATGGAATTCAGCTGTAAAGCCATGTAGACCCGGGTTTTTCTTTGTCGGAAGATTGCTGATTACTGCTCAATCTCATTTCTTGTTATTGGTCTACTCAAATTTTCTATTTCTCCTGGGTTCTAGCTTGGTTTTTCATTTGTGTCCAGAAATCTATCCATTTCCTCCAGGTTTTCATATTTGTTGGTGTACAGTTGTTTATAATAATCTCTAATGATTCTTCATATTTCTGTGGTATCAGTTGTAATGTCTCCCCTTTCTTTTACTGATTTTTTTTATTTGGGTCTTCTCTCTTCTCTTCTTTTTTTTTTTCTTTTTGTTAACCTAGCTAATGGTTTGTCTATTTATCTTCTCAAAAAACCAACTTTTTGTTTCACTGATCTTTTGTATCATTTGGGGGGTCTCTATTTCATTTAGTTCTGCTCTGATCTTAAATTATTTCTTTCTGTCTACTGCTTTTAGGATTGGATTGTTGTTGTTTTTTCAGTTCTTGGAGTTGTAGCATTAGGTCATTTATTCAAAGTCTTTCTATTCTTTTGATGTAAGCATTTATTGCAATAAACTTCCCTCTTTGTACTGCTTTTGCAGCACCCCACAGGTTTTGATGTGATGTGTCTTTATTTTTGTTAGCTTCAACTTTTTTGATTTCCTGTTTAATTTCTTCTTGGACCCATAGGTCATTCAGGAGCCTATTGTTTAGTTTCCATGTATTTGTATAGTTTCCAGGGTTTTGCTTGTTATTAATTTCTAGTTTTCATCCATTGTGGTCTGAAAAGATACTTGGAATGATTTCCACTTTTAAAAATTTTTTGAGACTCAATATGTGACTAACATGTGGTCTATCCTGGAGAATGTTCCATGTGCCGATGAGAATACATATTCTGTAGTTATTGGATGAAATATTCCATACATATCTGCCAGGTCCAATTGGTGTAAGGTATGGTTGAAATCCTGTGTTTCTTTATTGATTTGTGGCCTGGAAGATCTGTCCATTGTTGAGATAGGGGTGTTCAGGTCACCCACTGTTATTGTATTAGGGTTTATCTCTATATTTTAGGTCTAAGACTGCTGGGTTCATACATATTTATGATCGTTATGTCTTCTCACTGGACAGGTCCCTTTATCATTATATAATGGGATTCTTTGTCTCTTTTTATGGTTTTTGGTTTAAAGACTATTTTATCCAATATAAGAATAGCTACTCCTGCTCATTTTTGGTTTCCATTTGCATGGTATATCTTTTTCCATCCCTTCACTTTTATTCCATGCGTGTCTTTACGGGTGAGGTGAGTCTCTTGAAGACAGCATAAAGTTTTATCTAACTTTTTAATCCAGTCAGTCAGTCTGTCGCTTTGGAATGGGAGTTTGATCCATTTACATTTAAAGTTGTTATTGACAGGTATTGCTTTACTCCTGTAATTTTATTGCTTTTTGTTTAGATGTTTTAAATATATTTTGGTCCTTTCTTCCCCTTTTATTTTTCATCTTCAATGTTAGTTGGATTTTTGAGGTGGCATGTTTCTTTCTCTTTCTCATTTGCATTTTTGTTCTAATGGCAGGTTTTGCTCTTTCTCATGTATCCATGATAGTGGTTATTATTTTTTGGATTCTAGATGCAGGACTACTTTGAGAATTTCTTTCAGGGCTGATAGTGTCTTTGTGAACTCCCACAAGGTCACACTTTCCTCTGTGTAACTGAGACGGAGAAAAGAGAAAGAAAGAATTTGCTCAAAATACCATCAATGAGACCTGGAGGGACTGCCACCCATCAGGGGACCAGCCCCGATCCAAAATCAGCCTTTCTTTTTATTGACAAGACAAGGAAGTTTTACAAGAAAAATCAGTGGATTCAATCATCAAAGTAGGACATAAGGACATGGGCAGTGTTACAGAAGTTGTCTATGGCTGATTATAGCTTAACAATGGAAACTAGTGACATCAGTAAACTAAAGTGACATTCCAAAGTACAATTAGTAAAGGGCTAAATTGGTCACACTGGCTGATTATCTAAAGTATGAACTCTCCTTAAACAAAAGTTACACTCTTGTGATAAAATCTAAATACAATTATGTCTAAAGTTTCCCCCAACAGACAGCTTGCCCCTAGCAAACACTTTTTCCACAACTTTCCCTTCAGCAATTCTTAAAATCTCTTAACAGAACCAGTATGACAACTACCAGTCATCTCTAAAATAATTAAGGTATACAGTCCATACCTAACCAGTGATTAAAAGTGATTAGATAGGTTTTGGACACACTATCTGTAAGCTGTGGCCCCCTGTCTGAGGGCTTTTGCCCCATACATGTATTTACCTAAAAACCTTATTCTAAAATCAAATGAGAATCATGATTTCTAACCCACTACACCACAATTTTTGTCTGTTTGGGAAATACACTATTTCTCCCTTATTTCTGAAAGATAGCCCTGCTGGGTATATAATCGTGGCTGGAAATGTTTTTCTTTTAGTATTTTGAATATATCATCCCATTTTCTTCTGACCTGTAAGGATTCAGTTGAGAAGTCTGCTATTAGTCTGATAGAGGCTGCCTTATAGGTCACTTGATACTTTTCTCTTGCTGCTTTTAGAATTCTCTCTTTGTCTTTGAGCTTTGCCAGTTTGACTGTAATGTGTCTTGGAGAAGATCTTTTTGGATTCAATCTGTTTAGAAATTTTGGGGCTTCCTGGATCTGAAGGTCTACATCTATCCATATACCTGGGAAGTTTTCGGTTGTTATTTCCTTCAATAGGATTTTTTTTTTTTTTTTTTTTTTTGTCTTTTTTGTGACTAGTAAGGGGATCGCAACCCTTGGCTTGGTGTCGCCCGCACTGCACTCAGCCAGTGAGTGCACCGGCCATCCCTATATAGGATACGAACCCGTGGCGGGAGCACCGCTGTGCTCCCAGCACCGCACTCTCCCAAGTGAGCCATGGAGTCGGCCCAGAATAGGTTTTCAATACCTTTTCCTTTCTCCTCCCCTTCTGGAATACCAATGAATTGGATGTTTGTGAGCTGGAGGTTGTCTGCTTGCTCTCTTAGATTTTCTTCATTTTTTAAAATTCTTTTTTCCTTTTTTTTGTCTGCCTGAGTTATTTCAAAAAGACCATCTTTGAGATCTGAAATTCTTTCTTCTGCTTGCTCTAGCCTGCTACTCAAGCTCTCTTTTGTGTTTTTTATTTCATTGGGTGCATCCTTCAGTTCTAGGAGTTCTGCTACATTCTTTTTAAAGGTATTAATCTCTTTGTATTATTAATTTCCCCTTTCATATCCTGGATATTTTTTCTTGTTTCATTTTGTTGTCTTATTGAGTCTTTTGTGATCTCTAAGTTTTCTCAACCTATATGTCTAACTAGCTGTGTCAACCAGTTAGAGTTTCTGTGTTTCATTTTCACTGTCCACAAAATAAGTGATTGAGCTAAACGATCACTTGAGTTGTTCCCACTTTTATAATTCTAGAAGTCTGCTGACTAATCCTGGATATGACTTCTTAATTACTCCTGTGTCTAATACCACACTGATTTTCCTAAATTTTTCTTGATTTTGATCATCCATCTCAAACACTTAAGTGATCTCTATTGTCTAACAAATCTGGTCTCCTTAACTCAATTACAGATTTATCAACTGCATTTCAGAGCTCAGTTACTCATTTCAGGGGCTCAATTACAGATTTATTAACTGCATTTCAGGGCTCATTTTCTATTACTCTGCTGCTAGACGCCAGTTTCAGCAGACTGTTCTAAAGTGACTGCTCAGTGCTGTCCTTCCATGTTGTTGGAATCTAAAGTGACTGCTCAGTGCTGTCCTTCCATGTTGTTGGAATCTTCTCCATTTAGATGGCTTTCTCTCTCTCTCTCTCTCTCTCTCTCTTTCTTAACTTTAGGAATGAGTTTATTTTGTGTGCAAATAATGGACAGATGTTCTACGCATAAATTTTATTTTCTGAAAGCAATTAGAAACTTTTTTAGAGAAAATCACAGAACAAATTTTAAGATCTTGGAATTCCTCTGCTTTTAGATCATTGCTAGGCTATAAAAATAAAGCTTGTTCCACCGGGAATCACAAGTTAGATTTAAGTATACTCCAAAGAGGAAATTACATAGTGCCATTTCAGTCAAAGATTGTTCAGCTCTAATCTCCATCATCCAGAAGAGTTAACAGAATAGTTAAACCAAGTCAGAACAGTCCAGCATAACTAGACTTCATTGTACAAGGCCATTATATACACTTCTAAGATGTTAATAAACCAAAACAAGAAATACTGAAATTAAAGTAAAAGTATTATTTGAGGCTAACTGTCATACAAATTGTTAGTTCTTTGTTGTACTGCCCTTTCTATATAGTATTAATAAAAGGAATATTTTACTCAGAGAAAATTTTATTTTATAAGTCACTAGACATGAATTTTTGTCATTAGGTATGACATAAATCCTGCCTAGTGCCATTACCCAAATGGCATGACCATTTTATGTCCACCACAATTCACTTCTGTATGTACAACCAGAATTCTCATGATTCAAATAAGCACATCGATCGTGAAGATTTAACACTGAGATGCAGTTTATCATCTGATAAATATCTGATTTGTTTCAGAAAGCAATGCAAGGGAGATGTATAGTTAAACACCTTTCATTTGAGTGGGCTTATGTAAAAATCAGTAATTTAGAAGTTCTCTTTCCAAAGGAGGTTTTCAAATGTAGAAATAGAAATGGTTACAGCGAGATTTTTAGGAAACATCTTGCTTGTCCACATCCTCTTGTAATTGCTGTACCATTTTTCCTTCCAGCTGCTTTCCGTTGCCTGCAACAGGGGCCCTGATAAGATGAATGTTTTCCTTGAATTCTTTGATGTCCTGAACTTTCTGTAGCTCTTTATTTTTCTTCAATCTGTTCATTTTAAATTCAGCATGGCATTTCCATTTCTGTTTGGTCTCTTTGACTCTCTTCATTGCAACAATAGTTTTACTCCGTAGCTCTTGTTGGTATTCGACAGGTTCATTTCCCCGTTTTTCAAATCAAATGAATTATCTACTGTAAGCTCTTTACCAGCTGGTTTCCAGAATGCTTTTGTCCACCTGACCTTGCAAGGATTGTGCTTCTTTTTCAAGTTTCTATGACATTTGGATTTACAGAATCTAAATACCTTGCAATCATTGAAGACAAACATCATGCCGTGGCCAGGACAGATGTGTCCCAATAGGTTTTCTCGATATGCATGCTGAACCCATGTGGGTCCATACTGACCAAATGCTGAGCTTGAGAGCTACAAGGCCCTCTCTTAATGTGACACCCAAACAAGGAAAAGGAAGCACTATGTGAAGATGAACCAGACAAACAGAGCTTTTGTCTCAACCCTTTCTCTAATACTATATATGAATGCACGCTTTTTCTTTCCTCTTGAGGGTCACATAAAAATACACAGGCTAACAGAATTTTCATTAATTCTGTAATGTGGAGGAGTTCAAGCCTATTAAGGGACGTGGTGAAGAGTGGATACAAAGTCCTTATTGAGAAAGCCCTTAATATGCATAAAGGTTCAATTAGTTGAAATGGAAACAACCCCTTCCCCAGCCAAGCACTTACATTCCTACAAGATTAAGCAATGTAACCCCATGGACTATATGCTGTCAGTGTTTCTCCTCTTCCCTTGCAGGCTTCCCTCTGGGCTCCACAATAAGGTCAGAAACCAAGGGCATCTGGATGTGGTGTATGCCTCACCCCTCCAAGCCTGACCACACTCTTGTCCTTCTGGACACTGAGGGCCTGGGTGATGTGGAAAAGGTGAGAAAAAGAGCCATAGACAAGTCTTTTTGGCTTTTGATTCTCTATTTACTTTTTAATTTACAATTTCAGTCCAACTTCTGTGACCTGCTCCTGCTAACTGGAAGTTTAATTATGATCAATGAAGCTAAATTCTGTTTCCTTACACTCACTTCCTCAGTAAGCTCAAATACTTTGGTGTATTATGGATAGATCTTATTCTTAACCCTTGGATTAATGATACAGTTTAATAAGTACTTATTGAGCAGCTGAGTTTCAGGGCTCTATGCTAAGCAGTGAACAAGGTAAAGGCTCAGAGCCTGGTTGGAAAGACAACAAATACACAGTGTGATCAGTGAGAGCGCCTGGATGCAGGAAGTGGGAGCTTAATCCAGTCCTAAGAGTTAGAGAAAGCTTCCTATAGG
>NW_007741308.1:4418-7570 GCF_000696425.1 Galeopterus variegatus | reverse complement strand
TAGCCAAATGTATGATCTGGCATTTTGTATAAAGACGATGAATTTTTGTTGAATTCAATCAGGTAGCTTATGTATCCCTAATGTAGCCCATGATTGAGAAAGTTTGCGAAGGACTATGGCTCACTTATTCCTGCACACCTGCTATGTTCTGGGACCATATTAGATATTTTATTTTATTTATTTATTTTTTTGTCTTTTTTTGTGTCCGGCAACGGATCGCAACCCTCGGTGTTGCGCCCGTACTGGACCGGGACCGGCAACGGGATCGCAACCCTCGGTGTTGCGCCTGCACCTCGCTCAGCCAGTGAGTGGAAACCGGTCTGTATGTGGGATCCGAACCCTCGGCGGGAGCACCACTGCCCTCCCAAGCGGCGCACTGTAGCAGTGCGCCACCAGGCCGGCCCCCATATTAGATATTTTACACATTCAGTGAGGGAGTCTATGTCAATGCCAAAAATGCAGTTTGAATTTAACATTATCTTCAAAATTTATGTTAATTGCCTACTACTCAGCTATATATACTAAAACTAAAATAGTGAATGAACAACCAAATGAATGAATGGATGAATGAATGGAGAGTAGATTTAAGTGCCTTGCTCTAATGTGCTTTCTAGGGTGACCCTAAGAATGACTTGTGGATCTTTGCCCTGGCTGTGCTTCTGAGCAGCACGTTTGTCTACAACAGCATGAGCACCATCAACCACCAGGCCCTGGAGCAGCTGCAGTATCCTTCCAGAAACCGAACACCATGCTTCATGAGTTCATGGACTGGCAGTTATACTACTTCTTTTCTGTGACTGAATTGTCATGGGGGAGGAGGAGGGGATCCAGGGTAAAGGGACTGTTTATAAAATTTGTTTCTAATTGAGATCTGTAAATTGTGGTGGAGAGCACTTCTCCTTCCTTAGCTAAGATCCCAGCTACGTGACTGAACTAACAGGATTAATCAGGGCAAAGTCCTCTCCCAGACCTGCTGACGTAGAGGACTCCACTGAATTTGTGAGTTTTTTTCCAGACTTCGTTTGGACTGTACGAGATTTCGTATTGGAGCTGGTGTTAGATGGACATCCCATTACTGAAGATGAGTACCTGGAGAATGCTTTGAAGCTGATTCCAGGTATTAGAATGTGATTTGGGGCTGAAAGTTTCATTAGGAGGGTGGAATCAGCTAAACCGTGATATACATCACTTGATATCAAGTTTTATTTGGATTGAAGCCCATGCTAATTGTGATTGGTGATTGATGGGTGGCCATGATTTTAGTGATAATTATTAATTAAAAGTCTTTAAATTCTGAGATTTAAACTCCCTGAGGAAATTTATGGCACAATATTAACCAGATAATTATAGACTAATTAGTACCAGGAAAAAAATTCTAGATTACAATCAGTACTATAACTTCCTAAGGGCCACATCTTTGTGGTATTTATTAAGTGTGTCTCTTGTTCTATTTCAAGAAACATAGCCCATTAGATTGGAAGGTGGTAAATAGAGAATCATGTAGAAATTAATTTACCTGATTTTTAAAACATATTTTACACAGCATATTGTACTAATGCCTGGATAGTTATATCATTCAGGTAAAGTATTTTATATACTATGTGGTCCTGAATAAACATTGATATATCCTTTCAGTAAGACTGACAAAAAATATCTTACTTTTACCTTTTTTATAACATTGCTTTCTTAATTCTGCTTTCAAACACAATATATTATCATTTCAATATTACAAATCTATCACATGGATTATACTTAGGGGGTAGATAATTAATGACAGCTGGAAGCTATATTCATTTATGTTGATTTGATCATTTATTCATTCTTTCACAAACTTTTTTTTTAACAATTGGCATATGCCATGAATCCCTCTCTGCAAGACACTGGCAAGTCTAATATAACCTGATATAGAGAAATGATGAGGTCTCCAACTTATATTAAGGTTAGCCTTACTCTTTGAAGGATTCTGCTAAAAAAAAAATTACTAAACATATTAAAGGTGTGTATATATTTTGCTCTTATTTATAAAAAATTTTTCTATACTGACCTGGGTATCATCTATCTTCTTTCTGACATTTCCCCTATCTTGGGTTTTTTTTTCCCCTAGAATTACTTTATTTTTGAGCTCACATTTTATTTCTGCCATGAAGATAGTAAAATCAGAAAAGTACTTCTGACCATATTTTAATTAATTAATAATTTTAAAAAATTAATAAATAGTCAATCGACCAGATACCATAAAAGGACTGAAGAAACCAACTATAAATTATTTCACTTGGGATGGATGTCTCCCATTCCTCTCTAGAAGCACTTCCTTGAGTCTCTGCTCTGTGCAGAATTGGATTTTTTTCATGCCATGAGTAAATTAGCATGAGGTTGATTTCATGACTGCATGAAAAGATTTACAGACGCAGGAGACTTCAGTTATACAAGAATCCCCCGAAATGAAAATCCTCAGCCCCTGCCTGAAAGCTGTTCCTACTCTTTTTCTATTTCCACAGGCAAGAACCCCAAAATCCAAAGTTCCAACATGACTAGAGAGTGTATCAGACATTTCTTTCCATAACGGAAGCGCTTTGTCTTTGACCGGCCAACAAGTGACAAAAAACTCTTAGCCCATGTGGAGAAACTGCCAGAAGATCAGCTAGATTGTAATTTCCGGTCACAATCAGAAAATTTCTGTTCATATATCTTCACCCATGCAAAGACCAAAACTTTGAGAGAGGGAATCATTGTCACTGGAAACCGTGAGTCTCTTTTCTATACTGGCATGTACTGAGCCCTGTTATATCTCAAAACACTAATACCTTAATCATATAAGCACAAACAACTGTTAAGGAGATAACATCTGTGTCCTTAGGTAAATTCTTATGGAATGAGTGATTGATATTTTTTTTAGTCAGGCTATTCAAGATATATGGTGATTCACATAAAACAGAAAATAAATAGGTCATGAGTCGCTGCAAGCACATTGAGATTTTTGAGACACAAAATTCAATATAATCTTAATAAACAGAGCTTGCGACCCGTTAGCCTGTGACCCATGCAGTAGCGCAGTGCTCTGTGTGAAGAGCCACTCACTGAGTTTAATGCCCTGTCACTGTCTTGCAATTTTTTACCATTTTTTAAATAAGGAGACCTACATTTATATTCAA
>NW_007741308.1:0-3965 GCF_000696425.1 Galeopterus variegatus | reverse complement strand
AATAGAAAAAGAAACTAAAAAATGCTTAACTTTACTGATAATAAAAGATGTGCCAAGAAGACTAGGTGGTACCTGCTTCACCTGTAAGATGGAAAAGGAAGAGCACTTCTTAGAAAAGTACAAGTTTGACAAGGGTTTGGGGAAATTGCAAGGTGTCATTCTTAGTTAGAGTACAAATTAATGCAACTCTGTATCAAAATTTTAAATGCACATAATTTTGATCCAGCAATTTCTCATTTGGGAATTTATGTTATAGATTTATTTAATGATGTCAAAAATAACATGTGTACTACAATATATGTTTCAACATTGTTGTATGGCAAAACATTGTAAAGTGTCTCTGTGTTGGGTACTGGTTACATAAATCATGGGCTATACTTACAAAGGAAAACTCTACAGTCACTAAAATGAAAGGGTATGCTGTATTTATACTAACATGAGAAAATATTCCAGATTTATCATCAATGAAAAAAAGGTACAGTTACTACCACAGAATTTAGAAAATAACGAATATATATATTTAGATAATTATTTTCTAACTCAGGAAGCATACACGATAAACAAATAACCATGGTTTTTACAACTGGGATGAACATGGGTAGTTAAGGGGAGATGTAGGAGGATAACTAATTCTACATCATATATTCTCTTCTGTGTCCTTTAAGTTTTGTATGAAATGTACTTATTACACATGCAAAAATAAATACAATTATTCAAGTTAAAAATGAAATAATTGATGAAGTGTGAAAGTTCTTGGATGAGAAGCAAACGGATAATGCTATGAGAAATGGCATAAATCAGCTCAACAGGAAGGGTGTGAGCACTACAGCAGGAAACTGGAAAGCACGAGATAGACACGCATCCAGATCTTGTTTTCATTGTGGCCCTTCAATAAGGCCTTAACATTCTGCTCCCTATTTCTTTTCAGTATAAAGTCCCCTGGGATGCTGGCTGGCATGGCCTCGAAAATTGAGTCTTACATTTATAAAAGTGATGAATTAAAAGGAACATTTTTATTCAGGGTCATCTCAACTTTTCTAGAAGTTTTGTTCCAGCTGACTATTGCTTAAGACTCCACGGTGGCTAAAATGAACTCTTTCTNATCTTAATTTTATTTGCCATAGGCACTTTTATTAAGGGTCCCCCTTTCAGTCTTAGTTCATGTTGAGGACACTCAGCTGCATCATACTTTACAAGTACAAGCAAAAAAAAATGATGTTCCTATATCTTCAAACACACAAATCCTCTTTGAAACAACTAATGAAGAATTCCAAACTCTGTTCATAGTACACACAAGTCGTTACTGGGAGGACATTTTTTTAATGCACACATTTTCATCCATAGCAACCCATGTTCTTGAGGACACTCTTCTGCCACAATTCAATTTGTCATTGCCCAGGGTTNGACTCGTGGATCTTTGCCCTGGCTGTGCTTCTGAGCAGCACGTTTGTCTACAACAGCATGAGCACCATCAACCACCAGGCCCTGAAGCAGCTGCAGTATCCTTCCAGAAACCGAACACCATGCTTCATGAGTTCATGGACTGGCAGGTATACTACTTCTTTTCTGTGACTCAATTAACACGGGGGAGGAGGAGGGGACCCAGGGCAAAGGGGCTGTTTATAAAATTTGTTTCTAATTGAGATCTGTAAATTGTGGTGGACAGCACTTCTCCTTCCTTAGCTAAGATCCCAGCTACGTGACTGAACTAACAGGATTAATCAGGGCAAAGTCCTCTCCCAGACCTGCTGACGTAGAGGACTCCACTGAATTTGTGAGTTTTTTTCCAGACTTCGTTTGGACTGTACGAGATTTCGTATTGGAGCTGGTGTTAGATGGACATCCCATTACTGAAGATGAGTACCTGGAGAATGCTTTGAAGCTGATTCCAGGTATTAGAATGTGATTTCTTGAAGCTGATTCCAGGTATCAGAATGTGATTTGGGGGTGAAAGTTTCATTAGGAGGGTGGAATCAGCTAAACCCTGATATTCATCACTTGATATCAAGTTTTATTTGGATTGAGGCCCATGCTAATGGTGATTGGTGATTGATGGGTGGCCATGATTTTAGTGATAATTATGAATTAAAAGTCTTTAAAGTCTGAGATTTAAACTCCCTGAGGAAATTTATGGCACAATATTAACCAGATAATTGTAGACTAATTAGTACCAGGAAAAAAAATTCTAGATTACAATCAGTACTATAACTTCCTAAGGGCCACATCTTTGTGGTATTTATTAAGTGTGTCTCTTGTTCTATTTCAAGAAACATAGCCCATTAGATTGGAAGGTGGTAAATAGAGAATCATGTAGAAATTAATTTACCTGATTTTTAAAACATATTTTACACAGCATATTGTACTAATGCCTGGATAGTTATATCATTCAGGTAAAGTATTTTATATACTATGTGGTCCTGAATAAACATTGATATATCCTTTCAGTAAGACTGACAAAAAGTATCTTAGTTTTACCTTTTTTATAACATTGCTTTCTTAATTCTGCTTTCATACACAATATATCATCATTTCAATATTATAAATCTATCACATGGATTATACTTAGGGGATAGATAATTAATGACAGCTGGAAGCTATATTCATTTATGTTGATTTGATCGTTTATTCATTCTTTCACAAACTTTTTTTCTTTAACAATTGGCGTATGCCATGAATCCCTCTCTGCAAGACACTGGCAAGTCTAATATAACCTGATATAGAAAAATGATGAGGTCTCCAAATTATATTAAGGTTAGCCTTACTCTTTGAAGGATTCTGCTAAAAAAAAAATTACTAAACATGTTAAAGGTGTGTATATATTTTGCTCTTATTTATAAAAAATTTTTCTATACTGACCTGGGTATCATCTATCTTCTTTCTGACATTTCCCCTATCTTGGGTTTTTTTTATCCCCTAGAATTACTTTATTTTTGAGCTCACATTTTATTTCTGTCATGAAGATAGTAAAATCAGAAAAGTACTTCTGACCATATTTTAATTAATTAATAATTTTAAAAAATTAATAAATAGTTAATCCACCAGATACCATAAAAGGACTGAAGAAACCAACTATAAATTTTTTCACTTGGGATGGATGTCTCCCATTCCTCTCTAGAACCACTTCCTTGAGTCTCTGCTCTGTGCAGAATTGGATTTTTTTCATGCCATGAGTAAATTAGCATGAGGTTGATTTCATGACTGCATGAAAAGATTTACAGACGCAGGAGACTTTGGTTATACAAGAATCCCCTGAAATGAAAATCCTCAGCCCCTGCCTGAAAGCTGTTCCTACTCTTTTTCTATTTCCACAGGCAAGAACCCCAAAATCCAAAGTTCCAACATTCCTGGAGAGTGTATCAGACATTTCTTTCCATAACGGAAGCGCTTTGTCTTTGACCGGCCAACAAGTGACAAAAAACTCTTAGCCCATGTGGAGAAACTGCCAGAAGATCAGCTAGATTGTAATTTCCGGTCACAATCAGAAAATTTCTGTTCATATATCTTCACCCATGCAAAGACCAAAACTTTGAGAGAGGGAATCATTGTCACTGGAAACCGTGAGTCTCTTTTCTATACTGGCATGTACTGAGCCCTGTTATATCTCAAAACACTAATACCTTAATCATATAAGCACAAACAACTGTTAAGGAGATAACATCTGTGTCCTTAGGTAAATTCTTATGGAATGAGTGATTGATATTTTTTTTAGTCAGGCTATTCAAGATATATGGTGATTCACATAAAACAGAAAATAAATAGGTCATGAGTCGCTGCAAGCACATTGAGATTTTTGAGACACAAAATTCAATATAATCTTAATAAACAGAGCTTGCGACCCGTTAGCCTGTGACCCATGCAGTAGCGCAGTGCTCTGTGTGAAGAGCCACTCACTGAGTTTAATGCCCTGTCACTGTCTTGCAATTTTTTACCATTTTTTAAATAAGGAGACCTACATTTATATTCAA
>NW_007741307.1:29753-32410 GCF_000696425.1 Galeopterus variegatus | reverse complement strand
AAATTTAACCTTCAGGAGGACAGAGGGAGAGAGAGAAAGAAAAACTACTGATTTCTTCAGGAAAGTACACTTAAACAGACTCAGACTCTATACTAGTACAGAAACAATAACAATCCGTCCAGGAGCTGCGGCCCTGAAGCCACTGAACAGAAGATAAAGACGCTTCTGCCTTGCGGGCACTTGGAACATCTCATTTGGCAGATGGAANCAAGCGGCGCACTTATCCAGTGCGCCACCAGGCCGGCCCGTGCCTTACTCTTAAGTCAACATATATTCAGAGACATTTGTATCAGTCAACTTTTATTCAGTTATGCTTTAGTAACAAAAAGTCAGAATGATTTATAAAAGCAAAGGTAGGGACTTCTGATTCTAATCCAGCATGGAAGAAAGTCTTTACCCCCATCACCACAACAGGAAAAAAGTTGAAAAAAACTGAAAATCAAAACGTCTTCTTGGATCCATCACTGAATTGAGATTGGACAGCAACAACTACCTCAAAAATAGGAGAAACCAGCAGGCAGATGCAGAGAATCACAGCTGTTCAGGAGCAAAAGCCTGCCACTGGAGTCAGTACGGAATGAGCAACACGAAAGTATAACTGATGGATCCCTGAAGGCTCTGTGTGAACGAGCTTGAGAGCTAATTAAATCCAAAGAAGCAGAAGAAAGGAAATAATAAAAATTAGAGCAAAACTCAATGAAATTAGAAACAGCAAATCAATGTGAAAAATTGATGAAGAAAAAGGCTGGGCTTCTTTAAACAAATCAATAAAATTGATAAACTCCTAGCAAGGTAAACTAAGAAAAGAGACAGAAGATACAAATTGCTAATATCAGAAATGAAAGAGGGGACATCACTACTTATCTCATGAATATTAAAAGGATGATAAAGGAATATAATGAAGAACTCTATGCCCACAAATTGGATAGCCTAGATGAAATGGACCGATTCCTTGAAAGACACATCTAGCAAAACTCACACTACTAGTTTAATGTTATTAAACTATTAGTTTAATGATAGTTAATAGACCACCTGAATAGGCCTTTAGCTATTAAGGAAAGTGAATCAATAAGTAATAGCCTTCCAAAACAGAAAGCATGAGGCCCACTGGTGAGTTCTACTAAACACTTAAGAAAAAAATTATGCCAGTTCTCTACAATCCATTTCAGAAAATAGAAGCAGAGGGAATGCTTGCTAACTCCTTCGATGAGGCCAGCATTGCCTAATACTAAAACCAGCCAAAGACACTACAAGAAAGGAAAGCTATAGATGAATATCTCTCATAAATACAGATCCAAAAGTCACCAACAAAATATTATCAGCAGAACAACCGGCCACAAGAGTGAAGCTGCCACCACAAGTGCGGAACAACCAACCGCACAGTGGAGCAACCAGCCACAAGCACACATGGAAGAAGGAGAGGGTGACCCCCTGTCAATGCAAGTCCAGAGACCGTGACAAGGTGCAGAAGACAGCCATGAGGATAAAAAGATCCCTTTTACGTGTGTACAAGCAAAAAGTCCTTGGAAATATCTACCACCCATTTAAGAAAACGTAAGAGAAAAAAAGCCAACAATATTTGTCTGTCACCACATGCTGAATAGGAAATAGAATCAGAAACAAAAACCCCAGAGAACTTCACCAACCTAAGTAATCCTCTGTGCATAGTGAGTCCTAGAGACATAGAACTATCTCTGTCATCTTTAGGGGAGGCTGGGGAGAAATGATCAACCGTGTAGCAACCAAATCTTACGCCAACAGAGTACAGCAATGCTAATGATTAAAATAAAATCAACAAGTTCTGACAAGAAAAAAAAATTAGCAATCATATCAACAATGTAGAAAAAGAATTATACACCACAAGCAAATAGGATTTCTTCCACTTAGAATGGTGAAAGTGCACAGAAAAAAATTTTAATGACTCACGCAAAAGCATATCATCATAAAATTTCAGAATCTTGCACCTCCCAAATGTCTGAAAATATTCTCAAGGGAAAAAAGTGACTAAGAACAAGAATTTATCCAACTTCTAAACAAAAACGACAGAATCTAGAAGACAATACAGCAATGCAAAATTCTGAGGAAAATTTATTCCCAAATTAAAATTTTAAAGCTCTCCAAACTATCAATCCTAATAAAGGAAGACTATCTTTTCACACGTGTAAGGTTTCAAATATTTTACCTATCGTGTACCAATTATCATGAAACTAGTGAAGAGGGTTTTCTTCATGAAACTGAGGAAACAAGCCAAGAGGAAGATGGAAAGTTAATAAACAGGAGGATCTGGTGGAAATCTCCAAGACGGAGATGTCTAGCTGGCCTAGAGAGGACTGGGTCCATCCTGTCTTCAAAGAGATGACATGAAAAGAGGAAAAATAGATCTCATAAATTACCCAATGTGTCTGGCCTGTTTTGAGAGAAATTTTATAATTCTATAGCGGTCTTTATAGAAAGACTTTATGATTGGTACATTACAAAAGCAAATAAAAATGGAGGCAATTAACCCTAAGAAAAACAGAAAATTAGCACAATGAAATAATATTATATGAGAAGTCACAGTGCCACTACTGGTTTAGTAGCTTGTATGCAACTGACCCTCCAGCTAATAATGACTAGAGACCCCACATTGTTTTTTTGTTTTGTTTTGTTTTGTTTTT
>NW_007741307.1:8658-28753 GCF_000696425.1 Galeopterus variegatus | reverse complement strand
TAAGAACAAGAATTTATCCAACTTCTAAACAAAAATGCCAGAGTCTAGAAGACAATGCAGCAATGCAAAATTCTGAAGAGAATTTATTCCCAAATTAAAATTTTATAGCTCTCCAAACTATCAATCCTAATAAAGGAAGACTATCTTTTCACACATGTAAGGTTTCAAATATTTTACCTATCATGTACCAATTATCATGAAACTACTGAAGAGGGTTTTCTTCATGAAACTGAGGAAACAAGCCAAGAGGAAGATGGAAAGTTAATAAACAGGAGGATCTGGTGGAAATCTCCAACACGGTGATGGAGGATGTCTAGCTGGCCTAAAGAGGAATGGGTCCAACCTGTCTCCAAAGAGATGACATGAAAAGAGGAAAAATAGATCTCGTAAATTACCCAATGTGTCTGGCCTGTTTTGAGAGAAATTTTATAATTTCTATAGCAGTGTTTATAGAAAAACTTTATGATTGGTACATTACAAAAGCAAATAAAAGTTGAGGCAATTAACCCTAAGAAAAACAGAAAATTAGCACAATGGAATAATATTATATGAGAAGTAACAGTGCTACTACTGGTTTAGTAGCTTGTATGCAACTGACCCTCCAGCTAATAATGACTAGAGACCCCATATTGTTTTTATGAAAAACAAAAAACAAAAAACAAAAAACAACTATTTAAAGGGAACAGAGAGTGAGCAAAAACAGGCAAAAGAAACAGAGGTGATTTGATGCTTGAAAGAAATGAACCACACAGGGTGAGATCTATATTTACATAGTTTATCACCTGAGGGCATCTCCAGTCTGTGCCACACAAAAAGCTAAAACCCAAGCAGAAATCCACAGCATTGTGGGCCTGAAGTGTTAGTGGATGAAGATTAATACTGCCATANTGCTGAATAGGAAATAGAATCAGAAACAAAAACCCCAGAGAACTTCACCAACCTAAGTAATGCTCTGTGCATAGTGAGGCCTAGAGACATAGAACTATCTCTGTCATCTTTAGGGGAGGCTGGGGAAAAATGATCAACCATGTAGAAACCAAATCTTACGCCAACAGAGTACAGCAATGCTAATGATTAAAATAAAATCAACAAGTTCTGACAAGAAAAAAATTAGCAATCATATCCAACAATGTAGAAAAAGAATTATACACCACAACCTAATAGGATTTCTTCCACTTGGAATGATGAAAGTGCACAGAAAGAAATTTTAATGACTCACGCAAAAGCATTTCATCATAAAATTTCAGAATCTTGCACCTCCCAAACATCTGAAAATATTCTCAAGGGAAAAAATGATTAAGAACAAGAATTTATCCAACTTCTAAACAAAAATGCCAGAGTCTAGAAGACACTGCAGCAATGCAAAATTCTGAAGAGAATTTATTCCCAAATTAAAATTTTATAGCTCTCCAAACTATCAATCCTAATAAAGGAAGACTATCTTTTCACACATGTAAGGTTTCAAATATTTTACCTATCATGTACCAATTATCATGAAACTACTGAAGAGGGTTTTCTTCATGAAACTGAGGAAACAAGCCAAGAGGAAGATGGAAAGTTAATAAACAGGAGGATCTGGTGGAAATCTCCAAGACGGAGATGTCTAGCTGGCCTAGAGAGGACTGGGTCCATCCTGTCTTCAAAGAGATGACATGAAAAGAGGAAAAATAGATCTCGTAAATTACCCAATGTGTCTGGCCTGTTTTGAGAGAAATTTTATAATTCTATAGCGGTCTTTATAGAAAGACTTTATGATTGGTACATTACAAAAGCAAATAAAAATGGAGGCAATTAACCCTAAGAAAAACAGAAAATTAGCACAATGAAATAATATTATATGAGAAGTCACAGTGCCACTACTGGTTTAGTAGCTTGTATGCAACTGACCCTCCAGCTAATAATGACTAGAGACCCCACATTGTTTTTTTTTTTGTTTTGTTTTGTTTTTTTTTGTCTTTTGTCTTTTTCCGGGTCCGGCAACGGATCGCAACCCTCAGTGTTGCCCCCATACCGGACCGGGGACCGGCAACGGGATTGCAACCCTCGGTGTTGCTCCCGCGCCTCGCTCAGCCAGTGAGCGGGAACCGGTCTGTATGTGGGATCCGAACCCTCGGGCGGGAGCGCCGCCGCGCTTCCCAAGCGGCGCACCATCCAGTGCGCCACCGGGCCGGCCCCACATTGTTTTTTTAAAACAACAACTATTTAAAGGGAACAGAGAGTGAGCAAAAACAGGCAAAAGAAATAGAGGTGATTTGATCCTTGAAAGAAATGAACCACACAGGGTGAGATCTATATTTACATGGTTTATCACCTGAGGGCACCTCCAGGCTGTGCTGCACAAGAAGCTAAAACTCAAGCAGAAATCCACAGCATTGTGGGCCTGAAGTGTTAGTGGATGAAGATTAATACTGCCATACTAGTGGAAAATTAAGGAAGTGTATACAACGAGCCCCAGAGAGAAGAGACTCCAAATATCCATAAAAACTCTCTGATATCCTTGCTGAACAAACAGGAGCAGAGCATGTACAGAAGAGAACCCTAGAGCCTTGCAAAAGCAATGATCTAAAGAGGTTGGAAAAGCTAGGCAGAGACCTTCACTTGTGTGTGGAGAAACTATCCAAAGTTTGCAAAAGAACCACTCTATGTAGCAAAAAGAAAAATCCCAGAATTTCACACGCAGCTTGGAAATTTGTTTTATACCTTCTAGAGTGGAAAACAACATAATTGACAAGACATTGGCAATACTGACAGAACACTCAGAAGTGTCAATAGTGTCAATAGTAAGACAAAATTAACCCTAGACTAAAGGCTGCCCTGATCCCATCTAACAAAGCTAAAAGGCAACCATGAAATGATCAAACTGCTTCCAAGTGAATGTATCCAAAAATAAAGCTCAAGAAGATGCACAGAAATAAAAAGTACAAAAGTATCCCAACAAGAAAAAATTCACAATATCTGGCATCCAATCAAAATGTATTATCCTGCAAATAAGCAGGAAAATGTGATCCATAATGAGGAGAACATCAGTCAATAGAAACAGACTCAGAAATGACACAGCATATGGGATCGGAAGAAAAAAACATTAAAATATTTATGATAACTATATTCCATAAGTTCAAGAAGGTAGAGGAAAAATTGAGCACATTAAGACAGAGATGATATAAGAAGACCCAAATTGAAATATTAGAAATGAGGGCCGGCCCCGTGGCTCACTCGGGGGAGTACGGCGCTGGTAGTGCCGAAGCTGCGGGTTTAGATCCTATATAGGGCTGGCCGGTGCACTCACTGGCTGAGCGTGGTGCAGACAACACCATGCAGAGGGCTGCGATCCCCTTACCGGTCAGGAAAAAAAAAAAAAAAAAATTAGAAATGAAAACTGCAATGTGAGAGATTAAAAATTACGTTGGATAAAATTTAAAGCAATTAAACACTGCAAAGAAAAGGTCCATGAACTTGAATATGCAGCAACAGAAATGATTCAAATGAAACACAGAAAAAAAATCAGAAAAATTAGCAAATTAGCAATGATCTTCTTATTCTAAATGTTGTGAAAATTATAAACGCACAGATCCAAGAATCTTATCAAACACCAAGGACAGGAAAAATAAAGTACACCAAGGCACATCAAAATGAAATTGCTTATAACCCCTGATAAAACAAAATATCTAAAAATAACCAAAAAGAAAAAGCCAATTACATATAGAGGAACAAAGATCAGAATGAGAGTAAACATCTGATGAAAAATAATCCAAGCAGAGGAAGACAGTGGAGCAATATTATCAAAATACTGAAAGAAAGAAAACAAGTCAGCCTAGAATCTACACCAAGTGACAATATCTTCCAGGCTAACAAAATGATACAAGACATAAATCTAGATCTACACGAAGAAATAAACAGCACATGAAATGGTAAATAAAAGGAAAAATGTAAAAATTTTTTCTTCCTTTTATAATCTCTTTTAAAAGAATTGACTGATTAAAGTTATAATAATAACAATGTGTAGGGAGGTTTATTATACATAGAAGTAAAATGTGTGACAATAACCGCACAAGGAGCAGCTGTTCCACTCAAGTATTTATGCAAGAGAAATGAAAGCACGTGCCTAAACAAGGACCGGGATGTGAATAATTATGTCAGCTCCATTGGTAGTTACCAAAGGATAGAAGATAACCAATGCCCATTCCCAGGTGAATCAATAAGTTGTGGTATATTCAAAGATGGTAGTATTCACAAGAATACTACTCAGCAATGAAAAAGGATCAAACTATTGATGCATGCAATAATGGATGAATCTCAGAATACTTATGCTGAGTAAAATAAGACATGAAATAAGAGAAAAAAAGAGTCCTACTCCATGATTTCATTTATATAAGATTCTGGACAATGCAAAGTAATCTGCAGTAAAGTAAAACAGATTATTAGTTGCCTGAGAATGGATTATAAAGACATATGAAGAAACTTTTGGCGGTGATAAATATGTTAATCATTTTTATTGTGGTGTTGGTATCATGGGTGTATACATATGTTAAAACTCATCAAATTATACACTTTAAGCAGGGCCATTTATTTTACATAATTACTCCTCAATAAAACTGGGGAAAATGACCAAAAAATATTTGGACTGCCTTACAGTATAGACTATCATAACTAGGTGTGGGATCACCATAAATTATTTCCTTAATCATGTCAGATCACATTCAGACCAAATGTGTGTTCCTTCAGGAAGAACACTTGCTCCAAATAATTCTCCACAGTTTTGTATACATTTGTTCTCCACCTTCACAGGCAACAAAAACCAAAAAGAGAGAACGTCTTACATGAACTCCTGAAGAAATTCTTCTATGTAAGATAGGAAATCCTTGGCTGTGTCTTGGACCTGCGATTCCAGGTGTATCTGAGGAGGACCCACTACCTGAGGTACTTAGAACTTGCAAACCCTCTCTGGTGTAAAGGGAGAAGTACTGAGGACAGATTGAGGCATGCTATGGATCTGCTGAAAAGATATTTGACTTCTGCAGATGGAGAGGAAGTGGACCCTTTCAAGAAACAGTGCAAAGGGCTGAAAACTGAAAATTACTAGATAGAGCAGAAAAACATTCTGCTGAAGATACTGGATGGTCCTGACAAACATGCACATATCAAGCAAAACTACCCATTGCTCCATCCTCCCTCTGCCTGCTGCCATCAAACACACCCAGCTTCCTTGCATTTTAAGTACGGGAAAAATCCTTGACCAGACAGACGACAATTCCTGCCCTCACAGTAAGTGATATGCTGCTGCTTCTGGACTGCAGCTCAGTGATGTGAGGGTTGGAACTGCTGCAACCACTTGGGCACTCTGAGGAAGGCCGCTTCAAGTGTAGAACACCATGCACAGAAAGAAGACAGACAGTACAGACCAGACCAGGCCTTGACGTCGTTAGTGAATTTGAATGTTAATTATCTGAGCCAATAAAACATATATAAACTCATGGGGTAGGGCAGGGAGAGAAGCAACTCAATAGAAAAATAGGCAAAAGAGATGAACTGACATTCAAATAAGAAGAAATAGGAATGACCAAAACTCAAAATACACAAAAATGACCAATCTTGCTAATAATCAAGAAATGGAAATTCAATAAACTATAAGATATCCTTTTATATCCATCAGACAGAAAAAAATTAAAGTTAGCAGTACCATGATGTTGAGCAAAGAAAAAAAAATTTTAAAACTCTTTTAAATGCTAGTGAGAATATAAATTTCTACCACTCTGAAAAATAATTTGGCATTACCTTCTAAAATTAAACACATGTATATTCTGAGATCAAGGAATTTGTCTGCTAGGTATATACCTAGAGCAATTCTTGCACATGTGTACCAGGAGAAAGGCACAGATAATTTCCTAGCAGCATTATTTTAATAGCAGGATAAACTGGAAAGGACATAATGGCTATAGGCAAAAGAAAGTGTGGATAAAATAAGATATTGTCACACAGTGGAATACTATACAGCAGTGGAAATAAACTATAGCTACATTCTTCAGCATGAATAAATCTCAAAAATATAATATTAAACAAAGAAAGAAATTTGAAAACATTCAAAACTAAACAATGTATTGTTTAGTTAGCACACACTGGAGTGGCTGTGCTGGTTCTTTATGGACTCATCCATCTCAATGGTCAGTGCCCATGTCATACTGGTTTGAATACCCCTCAAAATCTAGGGAGAAAGCTGAGGAAATATGACCACAAAATTCAATTCCTTCCTGTTTCAGGAAAGAAAGAAGATGTGGGAAGCACACTTAAAAGTTAAAGTTGTTGGTTACGTTCTATTTCTCACACTGGGTTGAGACTGCTCATTTCTCATCTTATGACTCATTTACTCTGGGTGCTCACACATCTGTGTGCATATGTGCACGTGTGCTCTTTTGTTTTTTTGCTTTTGTTTTGTGTAAATACATGTATGTGTGCTCATATGTTCTTTTGTTTATGTATTTCTGGTGGTAGCCAGCCTCCAAGACAGCCCCAATGGTCTTGTTTTCTGAAATTTGTGTCCTGTGTAGTCCCCCCAACAATAAGCAGGGCAAGCTGTCACTGCAGAAGTGATAACGTGTGACTCCCAAGTCAAGTCAAGGTCATAAAAAGCAACTGCCATGTTGTTAGGAAACTCCAGCAGCCCTGTGGTGAGATACTGAGTCAAGGAACTGAGGCCTCCTGCCAACAGCCAGCAACAACTTGCCAGCCATTTGTGTGAGACATCTTGATATTAGATATGCTGGTCCCAGGCAAGCCACTTCATGACAGACCCTGAGACAGGACTGCCAAGCTAAGTCCTTCCCTGACTCCTGACCCACAGAAAATGGGCAAGATAATAAATGCCTATTGCTGGTTTAAGCTTCTAAGTTTTGGGGTAAGTTATTTTGCAGTAATAAGTAACTAATACGTTTTAGAATGTAGAAGTGGCATGCTATATTAGCCAAAACCTGAAATGTGGGAGAAGCTGAGGATTTGGCAGTGGGCAAAAGCTGGCAGGACTTGGAGGAGTGTTAGTGAAAGCCCAAAGGACTTCCAAGGACTGTTAGCAAGAGCTTGGTGTCATTTGAGAAGGTTTCCTGTGAGGGTTTAAAGGAAACTGAGAGGCATGTTGTTGGAAACTGGAGGCTATGCAGTGGCAAAACGTTTAGCAACACTGTTGTTGAAGAACATGGAAAGTAGAAAATACACATTATGAACTGAGCAATACAGCCGAATTTTGAAGGTGCCACTGACTTTTTTTCTGGCTGCTCGTGCTAATATGCAACAGGCCAACAGTAAGCCACAGGAAGAGGCTGGAATTGTGGGTTTGAAAATGTCCAGGCTCTCTCTATGGCCAAGAATACTAAAATCAAGAAATGGCTTCTGGGCAAAGATCATATCCAGAGCCCCCTCAAGAAAACATGGTCTTAAAGACGAAGTCCAGAGTTTAACTACAAAATCCTTTATTATGGCCTCCAAAAACTGCCCAAACAGTAGGACATCTACTTATTTTAAAGTTGTCCTTCTGCAGTCTCAGCAGCAATCTAAAGTAGAGAAAGACTTACTCTGAAGAGATTTGTGGGTGTCACTTTTATCCAATGGAATAAGCCCATGAAGAAAGGAGACCCACAAAGACTTTAAGAGAATTGTTTGGGAAGAAACACCACCAGCTTAGACTGGCAGAGACAGAGAGAACACACAGTGAAAACTGGCCTTTGAAGCCTCAAACATCTAGAGACAGGAAGACAGAGAAAATACCCAGGCGTGATCATAGGCCTCAAGGAGGGATGAGGCAAAGCTGGAAAGAAGGCGGGGGTTTCCCCTGGGGAGGCGGTCTGGCCCTGTCCCTAGAATCCAGATGGAAAGAGAGAATTTCCCTTCAGCATGAGCCCTCCCCCGGAGAGCTTGACCTTCCCTTGCTGCCAAACCCCACCTCTGCTCCTGTGGGTGCTGTGGGGCTTTTGGGGTCCACTTGTTACAACACAACCCACACCCCCTCCCTGGTCCAGGCAGCTCGCCTAGCCAGCCTCATGTGCAGGGGCCCTTCACCACCCCAGGACATGCATGGCCATCCAGGTCCCTCCCACACCACTCGGCCTCTGAGGCTGCTCAGGCACCACCAGCACAGCATTTCCATTTGTGATCTAGTGGGCCACCTCCCGGAGTTCTGAACAGCTAGCAACGGGGCCACGTCTCTTCCACTTTTGGCTTTTCAGCCAACCCATCTAAGGAGCCTCCCCACTCTGCCTCTGCATCCCTGCCTTTGTTCCCTTCCCTTTCCACAGTGGAAGTGTGTGTGCCTCGAGACATACGCATCTGGGACAGGACCCAAGGGAGAAACAATGGCAGCAGGAACTTAACCCTGGAAATAAGCAGCCAGAGAGAGAACAGAGACCAGGAGCATCTCGAGAGCGGGGAGTGGTCTAGTTCCGAGAAGACATGAACTGCTGGGCGTCCTTTGGCTTTAGCGACAAGCAGGTCACAGCAGGCTCAGTGGGCAGAGGGGAGGGAGAAAGCCAGGCTGCAGCAGGTGAGAGGGGTGGCCGTGGGAAGGGGGACCGTGAACCTAGACAAAGGTTTCAAGGAATTTGGCTGTGAGATGGAGGAGAGAAATGAGATTTGGGATGCAGTTTGCAAATGCAATGCCGCATCAGGGGAGAGCGTGTTAAATACTGAAGAGAACCTGCCAGCAGCGAAGCAGAGGCTGGCAGTCCGGGCAGCTTCCTTCCCAACAGCTCCACTCTTTCTCTGTGAAGCAGGAGTGAGGCAAAGTCATCTGCTAAGAGTGTCATAAACTGTGGCAGATCCAAGTGCTGGGGGAGGGAGGAAGCCTAGAAATAGCTTCTGTGGCTAATGGCAAGGAAGCTGAGTAGAGACGTCCGTACACTAGAGGTGCCAAGTAGGGCTGCAGCCCGGGTGAGTTTGAGACAGAACAGGGCAAGGCCTGTGAACCAGACCCACTCCATTTTCCCTGCAGAGAACATTCTGTTACCCCATGGCACATGATTACCTCATGGCCCTGATAAGAGTGACCGAAAGAGACATAACTGCCCTGATAAACTGAGATAAGAAAGGAACAGATATTAACTGAGTTGCAAACCCCACCCCCCAAGGCTTCTTAAAGTGTAACTGTTAGCTTTGTTTAAAACTTATCATTATCTACCCATTCTTTCTTTTCCCATAATTGTAAAAATTAAGTTACAGATTAACCTCAAAACCCCTTTAGGAATTACACACAAGATGCTCCTGGAACTGACCTTCCTCACAACCACTGCAACCACCATAAAAATACCAGAAATCATCAAAGCAAGATGCCAGTGTCAATTGAGGAATGGCTCGCATTAAAAAAAAAAACAAACCCTTCCTCAACTTCCCCCAGGCAGCTGACCCAACTCCTCCGTGTGCACAAAGCTTCAAGGTCCCGCTGCGGTGACTCTCCTGGGGTGGTGATAATGAGCAACACCACTATTTTGGACCTACTGAGCAGGTGCAAGGACCAAAGCCCTAACTGAGCATGAGCATGTGTCATACAGAATGGACCACCTGTGGAGGTGCATCATGATGACACCGGTCTATACCCCTTGTCCCCTTGTGCTGTAAATGACCCTGAACAGCGCCCCTTGTGGAGCTAGCTTCTCTGTAGCTACCTCCCTTATGCATAAGTCTATTTCCTCTTTTTTTTTTGGCAGCTGGCCAGTATGGGGAGCCGAACCCATGACCTTTGTGTTACTAGGCTGTGCTCTAACCAGCTGAGCTAACTGCCCAGCCCTCTCTCTCCTCTTTTAATAAAACATTGCTTGCTTTGCTGCTGGGTGCATTGTTCATTTCTATGATTTTGGGACCCAGGAGCCTGATTCAGTAACAACTTCAGCCCTGGAAGGAGGTGTGTGTGCCTGTGCACTTCCCAGTAAACCAAGGAGCCAGGTCCAGTCACACAGGCAGCAGATTGTCCACCACATCTGATAACTTCACATAAACAGCCGCACCAGCTTGCATGCTTTTACCACATTGGCCACTGGTAGCTCAGGTAAACATGCCACCTGGATTATAAACTCCTAGAAGGCAGGGATTGTGCTGCCTACAAAAGACAGATAGCTGGAAGGGTCCTTAGAAATCATCTAGAAACCAGCTGATTTTTCACTAGAAAAACCCTGGCATGGGGGAGCCAGGAGTCAAAGGCGGACAACCTAGTGCTCAGCCCAGCCTTCTCCCCCACACCGGGCTCCCTGTGTCTCCCTCAGAGAGCGCAGCCCCTCCTTTGGCTTCCAGCTTGAGTGTGAATTCTGAAGGACAGCCTCACTAAGTGCCTAGATTTGGTAAAATCATAAAACAGAAATATCATTTGATCTCTAAAGCCACACAACTTCCTTCCCCAAGTGATACTAAGCTATTTACTGATAGAACTTACAGCTGCACGGACGGGATCCAAAGGACAGTAACACTGTATGCCTTTGGATTTCCAAGAAGCTACATTTCTACCCTTGGGCAAAGCTACTTTTTCCCTACTGTGACACAAAGGAGAATCACCCAGGCTCTCTAGGATGCTAAACAAAACCAGCAGAGTGCAGTTGGCACCCGCTTATTTTCCCAGCTCATCCCTTCTCGGCCTTTTGGCTAAGATCAGGTGTAGTATCTGTTCTTATCAGTTTAATATTTTCCCAGTTCAGTCTGTTGTTTGAGATGAAATCCATGTATAATAAATCATGCTTTAAATATCTTCTTTAGCTAGTAAACGCCAGCCATTTGTTTTCCAAGTGGTTTATACTCCTTAGCTTTCCTCTTGTTAACTCAGCAGTAGACAGATCGTGGAGAGGAAAGGAGGAGACGCAGAGAGCTTGGGCTGAGGAAGAAACCAACAAACAACAGGAAACTCCAAGACAAGGATGCTGCTGTGTCCTAAACGCAGTATCCTGGTATCACAGAAAAAGAGAAAAAGGCCCCAGCTTTAAGAATTTCGATAGTAAATTCAAGGTCTATTCTTTATAACTGAAAAACTTTTCTAAAAATTCAAGGAGGTAAGTACATCCAAAAAGTACTTACTAAGTGCAAAGCAGTGGGAGACATTGTCCCTGTCTGTCTTCAAGAAACTGACAACATAAAGGTGAATGAAGATATTGATTCAAGAGTGCTCTGGGGGCATTTCAGTGTGATTCGTCCTTACTTACTCAATAGAGCTAGAGTGGAAGATTCCTGTAGGGAATGAGAGATTAGACTGGACTCTTACCAGGTTGTGCAGCATCAGAAACCAAGATAGGGCATGCAGTAGCTTTTAGCCCTCTCTCTCCTCTTTTAATAAAACATTGCTTGCTTTGCTGCTGGGTGCATTGTTCATTTCTATGATTTTGGGACCCAAGAGCCTAATTCAGTAACAACTTCAGCCCTGGAAGGAGGAGTGTGTGCCTGTGCACTTCCCAGTAAACCAAGGAGCCAGGTCCAGTCACACAGGCAGCAGATTGTCCACCACCTCTGATAACTTCACATAAACAGCCACACCAGCTTGCATGCTTTTACCACATTGGCCACTGGTAGCTCAGGTAAACATGCCACCTGGATTATAAACTCCTAGAAGGCAGGGATTGTGCTGCCTACAAAAGACAGATAGCTGGAAGGGTCCTTAGAAATCATCTAGAAACCAGCTGATTTTTCACTAGAAAAACCCTGGCATGGGGGAGCCAGGAGTCAAAGGCGGACATCCCAGAGCTCAGCCCAGCCTTCTCCCCCACACAGGGCTCCCTGTGTCTCCCTCAGAGAGCGCAGCCCCTCCTTTGGCTTCCAGCTTGAGTGTGAATTCTGAAGGACAACCTCACTAAGTGCCTAGATTTGGTAAAATTGTAAAACAGAAATATCATTTGATCTCTAAAGCCACACAACTTCCCCAAGTGATACTAAGCTATTTACTGATAGAACTTACAGCTGCAGGGACGGGGTCCAAAGGACAGTAACACTGTATGCCTTTGGATTTCCAAGAAGCTACATTTCTACACTTGGGCAAAGCTACTTTTTACCTACCGTGACACAAAGGAGAATCACCCAGGCTCTCTAGGATGCTAAACAAAACCAGCAGAGTGCAGTTGGCACCTGCTTATTTTCCCAGCTCATCCCTTCTCGGCCTTTTGGCTAAGATCAGGTGTAGTATCTGTTCTTATCAGTTTAATATTTTCCCAGCTCAGTCTGTTGTTTGGGATGAAATCCATGTATGATAAATCACACTTTAAGTATCTTCTTTAGCTAGTAAACGCCAGCCGTTTGTTTTCCAAATGGTTTATTCTCCTTAGCTCCCCTCTTGTTAACTCAACAGTAGACAGATCATGGAGAGGAAAGGAGGAGACGCAGAGAGCTGGGGCTGAGGAAGAAACCAACAAACAGCAGGAAACAAGACAAGGATGCTGCTGTGTCCTAAACGCAGGTTGGGAAGTAGAATATCCTGGTATCACAGAAAAAGAGAAAAAGGCCCCAGCTTTAAGAATTTCGATAGTAGATTCAAGGCCTATTCTTTGTAACTGAGAAACTTTTTTAAAAATTCAAGGAGGTAAGTACATCAAAAAAGTACTTACTAAGTGCAAAGCAGTGGGAGACATTGTTCCTGTCTTCAAGAAACTGACAACATAAAGGTGAATGAAGATATTGATTCAAGAGTGCTCTGGGGGCATTTCAGTGTGATTCGTCCTTACTTAATCAATAGAGCTAGAATGGAAGATTCCTGTAGGGAATGAGAGACTAGATTGGACTCTTACCAGGTTGTGCAGCATCAGAAACCAAGATAGGGCATGCAGTAGCTTTTTATTTATTTATTTATTTGTTTATTTATTATTTTTTTTTATTTTGTCAATATACAATGTAGTTAGTTATTGTGTCCCATCACCAAAACCTCCCTCCCTCCTCCCTCTCCCCCCTCCCACCCAGATGTGTCCCCTCCATTTTCTTGTTGTAAGAACTTCAAAAAAAAAAGTTGAGGTTGTTAAATCTTCCTCTCCCCCCCACCCCGGTTTTTGTTGTTGTTGATGTTGTTGTTGTTGCTGTTTGTTTGTTTTTGTGTGAGTGTGTGTAGCTAAGATTTATGAGTAGCAATTATCTTTCTAATATAGAATCTTAACTTTAGTGTGCAAAGCTTATACTCCTCATAAAAGAATTCACTGAAGGCCTGTACCACTAAACCACAACTTCCAGACCAACACTTCCCCTCCCCTCCCTTTTACATTGTCCCTCCCACAAGGGGCTCAGGTCCACTGACAGGGCATCTCGGAGAGACACAAGTCAAAATTAGGCCACTCACCAATATTGTGGTTACAACAGATTTTATTCCAGATATTTGAATTCCTTAAACCTCCCTGGCATTCCCAGGAAGGATAGTGTCCTTTAAATAGCGTCGCTTAAAAAGTGCCCGATCTGTCCAATGTACAGCACATTTTAGCAAACTTCAGCCTCCAGACATGGTCCTGAGAAGTTGCTCATCATTTCTACAACCAAGGCACACAAAGCTAAGACCACACACAAGGAAGAGGGGCATGAGGCCCCCCTGATCTCATGCACTGGGGCCCTCCTGTGTCAATGACATCCACCTCCAACACGCAGCCCACCCCACACCCTCCCAACCACCACACACAAAAGCAAGAACTACCGAATTGTTCTAAAGGGTACAGGCTTTTTCACTCCAACTATGGAGTCAAGGACATTCCCAGAAGGTGGTTTTGGAGTTTTCTTATTTGGGAGTTTTTTGTTTTTTGTTTTCCAAGCCAAATTTCAAAACTCCAGACAGGGAGCAAAGTCATTTGTGAAACTATTTCTAAATGGATAAACTAAAAATGTGCAGACACCAACTCAGATGCTCATAAGAGACTGAGTCAGAACCACTTTGAAGACAAACGTCATGCTTCAGATGCCAGCACAAGCTCTGAGGACAGTGACCACGATCTGTGCCACCAGTGCAGTTCGCCTACTTCTTGGGGATATTTCATTGTAAATATTTAGGAGCTGGTGAGCTCTCCCGGTTCATCTTCATATCATGACAATAAATGCCTCCAAACACGTCCTCCCCGTGCCCCTCCACAATGGCAATTTCATACAGTCTCCATTTTCCTCAAACTGCCAACTTTTTCTGCCCCCATATGGGAGATGACCTTATGTCAAATATTCCAAAGAAAGTCAGGTACTCTGTCACATCCTGACACCCTTCCATCCAGGCCCGTGTGCAGCTACGGCCTCTCATTCCTCCTTCTTTCTTATCATTGCCGCCACCATGCGAAGGCACAGCTTCTGCCAGTGCTTGGTGGGGCTCCGCAGAGCCCGTCCCCAGCCTGCCTCCCCTCCCCTCACTCCTTCCCCCCCAACCTCAGCCTCTCCTCACACTGTCCTTTCCCATCAGCATTCACGCTCCTCTTTCCCCCGAGCCCTCCTGGCTGCCAGGCCACCCCCAGCTCCTTGTGTCCGTCCTGCCCTCAGAGTCTCCCCTTCATCCGTCCGTCTGTCCACCCATCCATCCACTCTTCCGCAACCCCCTTCGGTCGGATTTCAAGCCACTGAGACGACTCTTCTTTAGGTCAACAGAGACTTGCACGGTGATAAATCTGCTGTCTTTTGGCCTTTTTCGTTTAAGCTCTCGCAAGCCTTGCACACGGTTAACCAGGCTGTTCCTTCTGGAAACACCCATTCCCCAGCTTCCTTCATAGCTACTCTCTTCATTTACCTTGTGACTCTCTGGCCACGTCTTCTGAGTTTCCTTTGAGAGCTCCTCTCCTTCTCCCAATCTTTATCCAAGTTCCGCCCTCAGCTCACTTCAGCTCTCACTTGGTGATCTCTCCTCCAAGGTCTTACCCACTCTCATGGCTTCAGATATTTTCATAACGCCCAATCTCCAGGCCAAATCTCTGCTCTGAGGTCCAGTCCTCCAGCTCAGCTACCTGCTGCACGTCTGTCTCCACATGAAGGTTTCACATTCCCTCAACCTCAGCAGATCCAAAGACCAGTGTGCCATCTGCCCTTTCCCAGCCCGTGGGTAGCTCCTGCCATGGGCACCTTCTCACCCACAGGATGGCACCGCCTTCGGGGAGCCCGTCAGCTGAAGACTGGAGCTCACCTCAGCCCCGCCTGCTTCCTCCAGCCGCCTCCTCTGTTTCCTAAGTATTTTTCAGCCCATCCACTTTTCTCCATCTCTACTCCCTCCATCCTAACCAAAGCAACTAGAATGTCTGCTATGTGACACTCCCGTAAGCATCCTACAGGCTGTCCCCCCATCAATGCCTCCCACAGCAGATAGTTACAAGACCACAGTTTAAATCTCTTAAATCACTGAACAACGTGATCCTCAGCACGGCATCAGGCCCCACACAGCCTGGCCCCAGCCTCGTGCAGTCCCATCTCCCTCTGGGCCTCCTGGACGCCCTGCCCCAGACATTTGCAACCCTTCCTCAGGACCTTGCTCTGCCTGGAGCACTTTCTTTCCTGCCCTTCCAGTTTCCTTCTCCATCCCTGCCTCCCTCCTCCTCTGCCCTGCCCAGCCTGGCCAATTTTTTTTTTTGCACTTTAGAGTATAGACTTCAATGTTACTCCCTTAGGGACATTTTGCTGATGGCCACCATCCTCAGAAGAGTTATATTCTTCCATGTATCCATAGCATTTCTCCAATTGTGTGATGAGAACTACACAATTGTAATTACGGAATTATTTGTTTAAAGTGGATGTCTGCTCTCCTAACTATAAGCTCCAGGACAGAAGAAAAACCCAGGCCTGTCTCACCATTGCCTCCCTAGGACCTAGCACAATGCCTGACAGAGGCAGACACACAAGAGATATTTGTCCCACAAGTTAGTGACCCTGAGCCCAGGCAGTCGTGTGGATGAGAGCTGTGTCACACCCTCTTCTGCAGCTCATCAGAGCCTTAAACCTCCATGAGTCCTGGATCCTACTCTTCCCAGGCGTTGCAGAGGATGGCGGCATAGCCCAGTGTGCCAGGACACCCCCCATGTACATCAGTTGTCCTGGCATAACTGTTGCCATTCACCCTCAAAGTGTCCTGGTTAAACTCTAAAAAATATAGTCACCTGAGCTCCAGCCAACTTGATGCAGACCCAGCCTGAAAGTGCCATCCTCCCCACCCACCCCGTCCCCTGGCCACATGTGACTTGCCCGCTGCTCTGGAGAGGTCACTGGCTAACACCACCAGGGCTGTGGTGGGGAAAGCGCCCACCATGTGAGTTCTACTCCTTTTCCACCACGAAGGGAACGTCCCGCAGCCTGGTTGGCGCGGCTGCTGAGAGGCACAGTCCACCGACTGCAAAGTCAGGCGCTCTCAGCAGAAGCAAGCTCCCGACCTGGGCTCTCCCTGTCCGGTCCTCTCCCTTCCCCCCTGCTCCTTCTGCCTCATGCTTTGACTTCTGGAGAACATGAGGCTTTGCTTCCATGTGGCCCTATAGGGGGGAATTGGAAGTAAACAGTAGGGGGGGCGTTATGAGAAGACACATTTTGACTCAATACAAAACCTATCGGACAGAGCCGTCAACTACAGAGTTGTCATTTTTGAGAGATAATGAGTTCTCTGTCGCCAGAGGTGTTCAGACGGAGGCGACGTACTCATCGTAAAGAGGATTGCAGCATCAAAGAAGGCTGGTTAAACTTTACATTGCCTTTCCACTGAGGGCTCTAAGAGTCTACACTTAATAAAAAGTTATTTCATGTCTATGTGGTTAGAGAAAGTAACTGAAATGTGGATAAATACTTATTTATAGTTGGCAAACCTTATCCAAAGAGCTTTTCCATGAATATTCTGACTCACCATGTGCCCAAATAAATGTGCAATGAATGGCCTAAAGATAAAGACGTGAGGGTGATGAAAGATACAAATATCCCCAAACACTCCTGACTGACATAAATGTGCACATTCCACCTAAAAAGCAGGTCCTGAAGGTCCCCTTGGCTGATAGGAAGTAACACATTACTCTGCAATAAAGTGATTTATTCATCTTCTTTTCAGTGCATCACTCCTGAAGTCATCAATTAATTTTATTTTTTAGTTAATTTTTTAAAGTTCTGAACATTCAGAGGTAAAGTTTATATCAGTGTCCTACATGAAGTGACTTTCTTCCTCAGAGAAGTTTCACTATTAAACACAGCATGGACTCCAAACCAGGTCTGAGTGCATTGGTGGCTTCAGAAACTGACCCTGCTGGCCCGTGGGAGAAGACTCATCTCCCAAAGTCTATGAAGAGGCCTGGAGGTGCTGGCAAATTCAGGCTTGTTCATGCTGGAGGTGGTTTGCTGCCGTGGTTGGGTGAAGGCACCAAGCACACAGTTTTGGGAGGTGGTGTGGCTGGCAGCATTGTGTTTTCAGAAATTGTTCANCTGACTGACATAAATGTGCACATTCCACCTAAAAAGCACGACTATCCTGAAGGTCTCCTTGGCTGATAGGAAGTAACACATTACCCTGCAATAAGGTGATTTATTCATCTTCTTTTCAGTGCATCATTCCCAAAGTCATCAATCAATTTTATTTTTTAGTTAATTTTTTTAAGTTCTAAACATTCAAAGATAAAGTTTATATTAGTGTCCTACATGAAGTGACTTTCTTCCTCAGAGAAGTTTCACTATTAAACACAGCATGGACTCCAAACCAGGTCTGGGTGCACTGGTGGCTTCAGAAACTGACCCTGCTGGCCCATGGGAGAAGACTCATCTCCCAAAGTCTATGGAGAGGCCTGGAGGTGCTGGCAAATTCAGGCTTGTTCATGGTGGAGGTGGTTTGCTGCCGTGGTTGGGTGAAGGCACCAAGCACACAGTTTTGGGAGGTGGTGTGGCTGGCAGCATTGTGTTTTCAGACATTGTTCATCCATAGCAGAGGGAGGAAAGGGAGTACATTCTTGCCAAGAGGACCAAGGAGGCAGGCAGAGGGTCCGTGTCCTCAGCACACAAGCTGGATTTTCAGGACAGTGCTCTAGTGCCATCCAAGGTCTGGGATGCTACACAGGGAAACTGAAGCAGAAACCTCCTCACACAACTGGAGCTACTTGGCAAAGGGAAAGTAAAGAAGGTCAGATGGGTACCTCAGTGCACTCGGTGGGCACGTGGGTCTTCCATCACACCGGGTAGACCCCACCAGCTGTGCCCTGGGGCTGCCACCGTTCCCTTGGCCCTGGTTAGGATTCGCCTAGGAACAGAGCAAAGAGAAATACGCAGGTGGGAACCCACAGAAACGCCCGTGGAAGCAGCTGAGGAACACATGCTTCAACACGCTTTCCGCAAGACCTGAATCTTAGTTTTTAATTCATGTACCTATTTGCCGTTCACAAGGGATCTGTCCTAAATCCACCTGCAAAGCCCCAACTCCCCAGCCCCCTGAAGCACCTCGTTTCCCCCAAAGCGTGCACTTTGGGCATCAGCAGAGCACGCATTGGAGCAGTCTCGGGAAGCGGTTTCCTGTTCCTCTGTGGAGGTCATGTTGACCTCGTGTGCAGCATGGACTGGAGTTATCACCAGGTTAAATATCTGACCTGCTCGTTGCCCTCTTCACTGCCGTCACCATCACATCTCTTTTTCAGCCCACTTCTCTCAAATGAGCAATTTGCCGGATGTTGAGCATCCAGGTGTGCAGCAAGCTGTGAGCAAGACAGCTGGCCACGGCATGGACCCGGACCCTCTGGCCACGGAGCCCCTCTGCTCTTTCCTGCATCTCTCAGCTTCTCACGGGAGCCGCCACTGCTCTCACCTTGCCACCTTCTTCCCTCTAGAAAGCACGAGGCTTCTTACAGCAGCATGCTGAGACTGTGCTACCAACATCTACCGATGTCTAGACGTCCTCCAGAAGGAAGCGACCTGGTGCTGGCTGGTGGTGGAGACGGTGCTGGCCTGAAAGGACCCGGGTCTTGAGTTTGGAGGTGGGAGGGAGCGCTGGATATCCCCTAGTCTCATTCCCATATTCATAGATGTGAGAATAAAGAGTTAGAGGGGCGGAGTGACTTGCTCCTTTGGACAATACATAAAATACTTGCCCAAGAATCCATGACTAGTTAGTGGAACAGAACTAGAATCCAAGTCAAAGCTTTTCCCACCTCACATACTCCCGATTTTTATGTAGCACGTAAGAGAAAACTCACAACACCCACTTGGAAAATTGTTACTACAGATGTCTTCCTCCCCAACTGGTGTCCACCCCAACGACAGCCAATCACATTCAGCAATCTGCAAATGAGCATTCACCCAGCACTTTCTGTGCACCAGGTGCTTTGGAGAAGGGAGGAAAATAAAACTATTCCATTCCAGTGCTCAAGAGCTTACAATCTAGTCGGAGAAGCAAGACATTTATTTGTCCCGTATGAGCAACTATGTGCCAGGTGCTGGTGCAGACACTAACTAAGCATTAAAATAAACAGACCGGCCCCTGTTCCACCCTCCCTGCCAGGCAGTTGTAGGCATACACTGCAAATAAGTCTCCTCAAATTTTTTATTATTTTATTTTTACTTCTGGTTATACACAGAAATCCAGGGTTTGGCTTTAGTTTTGTTCAAAAGTAAATATGTCCCTTGAGGGTCCATGACTCAAGGAGGGTGCTTGAAAGCTCACAGTCAGCTCGTCTCTTCAGTTGTTAATTCATCGCCACAGATGACCATCAGGAATCAAGCCCTTCCTAGCCCAAAATGCCGAGGGGGTCTTACTGAGGAGGAGAGGTGACCAGGGTCTGGCAAAATTTCTGCTGTTTCCCCCGGACAAGGATGCAGGCTGAGGAGGTTTCAAGAAGTGAGACAGAGAGGAAGAAAGCAGATTAAGGGGACTTCAGAGAACGTGCTTAGGAGAGGGAGACCCAGGAGGAAGAGATGTGGCAGGGATTTAGGAAGGAGCGACAGAAAGAAAGGCACATCAAAAGCGAAGTGTCTCCTTTTTCATGTCCCCTCAAAACCCCAGTGCGAGCCATGCTGCCCATCACATCAGAGCTGGACATACGTGTCTGTCAGAAACAAGGACGCAGGACCTGAGTGAAGCAGGGGACTCAGGAAGCTGGGCAGGTCCCCAGCATGGTGGCCCTGAGGGAGGGGGCGAGGCTGGCCTGCACGGGCGGTGCCTGATAACATGAGAAGACCACGGCCACCTGCTGGTGACCTGCAGAGTGTTTCC
>NW_007741307.1:6036-8648 GCF_000696425.1 Galeopterus variegatus | reverse complement strand
ACTCTCCCGAGTGAGCCAGAGGGTCGGCCGGAATGTTTTCTTTAGAAAGCAGAGGATGGGGCTGCTGCTGAGAGGAGCGTCAACAGCAGCACCATGGGTGAATCTGGACTGGGAAAGTCAACACTAATCAACTCATTATTCCTCACAATTTGTATTCTCCAGAGTATCCGGGTCCTTCCCATAGAATAAAAAAGACTGTACAGGTGGAATGATCCAAAGTTTTAATCAAAGAAGGTGGTGTTCATTGTTGCTCACAAGAGTTATACCCAGGAGTTGGAGATTCGGTGGATAACAGTAATTGCTGGCAGCCTCTTATCAAGTACACTGATAGTAAATTTGAGGACTACCTAAATGCAGAATCGAGAGTGAACAGACGTCAGATGCCTGATAGCAGGGCGCAGTGTTGTTTATACTTCATTGCTCCTTCAGGACCTGGACTTAAACCATTGGATATTGAGTTGATGAAGAGTTTGCATGAAAAAGTGAATATCATCCCACTTATTGCCAAAGCAGACACGCTCACACCGGAGGAATGCCAACAGTTTAGAACACAGGTAATGAAAGCAATCCAAGAACATAAAATTAAAATACACGAATTTCCAGAAAAAGATGATGAAGAAAATAAGCTTGTTGAAATATAAAGGACCGTTTACCTCTTGCTGTGGTAGGTGGTAATACTATCATTGAAGTCAAAAGGGTCAGAGGAAGGCAGTACCCTTGGGGTGTGGCTGAAGTTGAAAATGGTGAGCATCGTGATTTTACAATTCTAAGAAATATGGTGATAAGAACACACATGCAGGACTTGAGAGATGTTACCAAGAATGTGCACTATGGGAACTACAGAAAACTGGCCGCTGTGACTCACGATGGGGTTGATAACAACAAGCATGAAGGGCATCTTACTACGAGCCCTNCTTTTAGCCTCCCCCTTAAAACAAACAAACAAAACACCGAAGTTCTCCTAAGAATAAGAAAAAAGGAACTTCTTGTGTCCCGTGCCTTCTGCGTTTTCATTTCCTTCTCTGGGTCTTTTTGGTTTTATCCCTTTCTCAGGCCCAACTTTTGTCTCTGAAAAATGTAAATCCAGCAAAGCAAAAAATTGACCAAAATAAACAGAGGAGCCTTGTCTTCCAAGGTGGCAGAGACCAAGCAGGCCACTCCCAGAGCCATGACGGGTCACCGAATCCTCCCTCTCCGACTGGCCAGTGCTGGGGAACACTCCTCTGCAGCTGTCCAGTGACCTCTCCTATGACCTCAGCCCATCTGAAAAAGCTGATGTTCTCTTTTTTGTTTATTAGCTTTTTTTGTTTGTTTCTGTGGAAGCTGATTTCTGTCACATGAGTAAGCATGGAAGGGAGGCAAAGAGCCAAGTTACCAAGTGTGGGCTCCGAGCCCCGTGAGGGCTGAAACTGTGATCAGAAGCAGGACGAATGCTCAGGCAGAAGACAGATGTGGTGGGAGGGATCCTGGGCCCCAAAGATGTCTGTGTCCTAAACCCAGAGCCTCTGAACATGTTACATTCCGTGGCAAAAGGGAATTAAGGTTGCAGATGGGATTAAGCTTGCAAATCAGCTGGCCGTAAGAAAGGGAGATTTCCCTGGATTAAACCAGTGGGCCCAATGTAATCACAAGTGTCCTTAAAAGGAGAGGAGGGAGAAGCAGAGAAATGACGGCATGAGAGGGACTTGCCTAATGCACCTGGCATTGAAGATGGGAGGGGCCACAAGCCAAGGAATGTCATTGTCTCCAGACCCAGCGCCTAGAGCCTCCAGAAAGGAACACAGCTCCTNGACAGATGTGGTGGGAGGGATCCTGGGCCCCAAAGATGTCTGTGTCCTAAACCCAGAGCCTGTGAACACGTTACATTCCATGGCAAAATGGAATTAAGGTTGCAGATGGAATTAAGTTTGCAAATCAGCTGGCCATAAGAAAGGGAGATTTCCCTGGATTAAACCAGTGGGCTCAATGTAATCACAAGTGTCCTTAAAAGGAGAGGAGGGAGAAGCAGAGAAATGACGGCATGAGAGGGACTTGCCTAACACACCTGGCATTGAAGATGGGAGGGGCCGCAAGCCAAGGAATGTCGTTGTCTCCAGACCCAGCACCTAGAGCCTCCAGAAAGGAACACAGCTCCTAGCACAGTGAGCCTCCTGTAGGATTTCTAANAAAATAGAATGTAGCATATTTCATACGGTAGGAACCAACAAGGGAACTTTCCTTTAACTCCTTTTACACTTTATGGTAAGTAGCAGGGGGGGGGGAATGCATTTATAGGTCATTTCTAGGCAAAATTGTGAAGCTAATGACCAACCCGTTTCTACCTATATGCAGTCTCTTTATTTTACTAGAAATGGGAATCATGGCCTCTTGAAGAGAAAAAAAGTCACCATTCTGCATTTAGCTGTATTCATATATTGCATTTCTGTATTTTTTGTTTGTATTGTAAAAAATTCACATAATAAACAATGTTGTGATGTAAAAAAAAAAAAGAAAGAAAAGAAAGAAAGCAGAGGATGGAAAGCAAGGAGGGCAAAGGACAAATATGCATCACTGCTGCGTTACAGCTCACAGTTTATGTGCTTTGCAACCACAAAACTCCTTACAGAAGATAA
>NW_007741307.1:2767-3002 GCF_000696425.1 Galeopterus variegatus | reverse complement strand
TTGTATTCTCCAGAGTATCCAGGTCCTTCCCATAGAATAAAAAAGACTGTACAGGTGGAACGATCCAAAGTTTTAATCAAAGAAGGTGGTGTTCAGTTGCTGCTCACAATAGTTGATACCCCAGCATTTGGAGATATGGTGGATGATAGTAAATGCTGGCAGCCTGTTATCAACTACACTGATAGTAAATTTGAGGACTACCTAAATGCAGAATCGAGAGTGAACAGACGTCAGA
>NW_007741307.1:0-606 GCF_000696425.1 Galeopterus variegatus | reverse complement strand
CACTCCCGTTGTTTAAAAATACACATAGAAAAAAAACCTATATGCTTACAGTGCACCTAGAACTTTTTTATAACAACCTTTTTTGTTTGTTTGTTTTGGATTCTTTAATCATATATATTATTCTCATTTAGTGCCCTCTTTAGCCAGAATCTCATTACTTCTTCATTTTTGTAATAACATTTAATTTAGATATTTTCCATATGTTGGTCCTGCTAAAATAGAATGTAGCATATTTCATACGATAGGAACCAACAAGGGAACTTTCCTTTAACTCCCTTTTTACACTTTATGGTAAGTAGCAGGGGGGAAAACGCATTTATAGGTCATTTCTAGGCAAAATTGTGAAGCTAATGACAAACCTGTTTTTACCTATATGCAGTCTCTTTATTTTACTAGAAATGGGAATCATGGCCTCTTGAAGAGAAAAAAAGTCACCATTCTGCATTTAGCTGTATTCATATATTGCATTTCTGTATTTTTTGTTTGTATTGTAAAAAATTCACATAATAAACAATGTTGTGATGTAAAAAAAAAAGAAAGAAAAGAAAGAAAGCAGAGGATGGAAAGCAAGGAGGGCAAAGGACAAATATGCATCATTGCTGCGTT
>NW_007741306.1:24279-25933 GCF_000696425.1 Galeopterus variegatus | reverse complement strand
AATTTTAAATTTTGACAGAAATTGCTGTGAGTTGAGCATGCATATATTTGGAATCAGAGTGCGAACAGTCAGTTGCCAGTTATAAGTTGACCTCAACATAAAAGGCACATTATTTTTAACTTTAAAATTTCCATGGTGTATGATAGATCATTTACTTGTGCAATTCTATTTTTAAGTCTTGGACACTGTGTATATTTTGTATATTTTGGCTTGAGATATAATGCTTTTGTCCCCCATGTTTTTAAAGTTTTTAAAAATCTTATCATTGAGCATTTATTCCAGGATAAAAAAAATGATAAAAAAGAAAATAACCTATTATCTCTTCTGTCTTATTTTTATAAAATTAATTGCCTTTCTCTTATTCTGATTATCATTATTCTACAGCTAGACTTCCAAAAAAGTGGGAGGGAACTTTTATTATTCTTCAGGTGAATAAATATTAGAGTTAGTTTCCCAATATATAGAAAATCTTATTTGTACATTCTATAGGGCATATGACATAGTGGAAGTACAAACACATGTTTTATCTACTAAAGGCATTGATTAGCTCTTTAAACATACTATCCAAGAGAATAACTAACTTGGTCCTTTAATTTATTTTTATACTTTTAAATTTTAATTTTTAAATAATTATTTTACTACAAAACGTATTATTCGGTGATGTAAATTATTTTAATAGTGAGTAAGTACTGGAAAATCTTTAAAGATATATGAAGTATTATTTTTAACAAAGATTTTAAAATTAAAATGCATGCTGTAGTTTAACTGGATATATTTTCTTTTGAGCATTAAAAATTTCTCTTATATCAGGTATTGAGGTAAATATGGGTGAAATGACCACTTAGAACAATCCATATATGTATGCGCTGCCAGCGATCAGGCTGGGTTAGCCAGGATTGTACTGCTGAGGTCAGCTGTTCTCAAGACTTTAAAGGGAAATTCATCTAAAGAACTCTGTTAAACACTCCTAAGAAAAAGGTAGAAATATTTTCATTTGACTCTAGAGTATACTTAATTTCCCACAAGGAATTAAAGTCCAGATTATTACTATGTTTCTGCCTTCATGTAACAGGGTCTCAGGTGATTTCTCATTGCCAGCTGCCATTATTTCACACCAAGTCATCCAAAATTCCTTGCTTTTGGCTTTCCTCCCTTGCCATTATTTCCACTTGAGGAGCCAACATGTACGGATATCACATGTGAACCATCACTTTCAAAAGTAAAGAAAAAACTATTAATATGGCTTTTTCTATTTAAGAGTTTAAAATACAGAACTATAAATAACTGGCTTAACATAACATAAATATGTTAAGACTATTTGGCATATTAAATAAGGTACATTTCATTCCCCTGGGATCTGATCATACTTCATTCAATCTCTGAATGTGTTCTCATTCTGAATATAATTTCATGGGTTATTTTTCAACTTTGCAAAAATTGACTTTTTTTGGTTATTCATTTTTAACTTGGTAACATGTGCAAGTTATTACACAAAAAATTACAGATGTAGTATATTCATCTTAGCTTTTAAACTAAAGGCATCATTAGAAATACAGTTGATTTTTGTAAATTGAACTTGTATCTTGTGACTTTGCTAAATTCACTTATTAGTTCTATTAGTTTAAAAAAAAATTGTAGATTACTTAGGATTTCA
>NW_007741306.1:20702-22495 GCF_000696425.1 Galeopterus variegatus | reverse complement strand
AGAAGTTATGTGAGTATTTACCTTATATACATTTTCCTGAATACATTTTCAGATATCTTCAAAGAGAAAAATAACTAATATTCTCAGAGATTGCAATCACTTTAAATAAGAATTAGTTAGCATTTTATGCTGTTTCACCAACTAATTTCCAAGTTTCACTATTTTAGAGAAAACCCTGTTCTTTTTAATTTTTAACAAACTTCATTTGCATTCATAATAAAATATTAAAATAAAATTATGTAATAACCCAAATTATTCAAATTATTAAAAACAGAACCCTAAGGTATATGATTCTATTTTTTAGCAGATCTTTGATTTTTTTGATTAACNTTTTTTTTACATCTATTTAGATTGATCACATGGTTTTCTTTTTTAGTCTCTTACAAAATCATCAAAGAGACATGAAATACTTAAAGATAAATTTAACCAAATATGTGCAAGATCTATATAAGAAAAATTACAAAACATTGCTGAGAGAAGTTAAATAAGATCTAAAGAAATGGAGAGTATACCATATTCATAGACTGAAAGACTCAATATTGTTAAGATGTCAATCCTACCCAATTAAGCTATAGATACAATTCAATCACAATGAAAATTCCAGCAAGCTTTTCTGTAGAAATCAGTAAGTTGGTTCTATAACTTACATGGAAATGCAAAAAAAAAAAAAAGAAAGAAAGAAAGAAACCTGGGCTAACCAGAGCAATTTTGAAAGAGAAGAACAAAGATGGAGGACTTACACAACCTGATTTCAAGACTTACTTAAAGCTACAGTAATCAAGATAGTGTGGTATTTGCATAAGGATAGATACATAATAAATCAATAGAATAGAATAGAGAATCCAGAAATATACCCCAATATATATAGTCACCTGTTTTTTGACAAAGGTGCCAGGTTATCCATGTGGAATAAAATGAGCCTCAACTTTACCTTGCAACATACACAAAAATTAACTTGCAGTAGGCCACAGACTTCAACATAAAAGTGGAAACTATGATACTTCTAGAAGAAAACATAGCAGAAAACCTTCATAAACCTGAGGTAGGCAATGAATTTTTAGATAGTACAGTAATCCTCCCTAATCTCTGGTTTTGTTTTCTATGGTTCCAGTTACCCAGGATCAACCACAGTCTGAAAATATTAAATGGCGAATTCCAGAAATAAACAGCTGATAAGTTTAAATAAATAAATAAATAAATGATAGATAATAAATAATAAAGTAAAGGTACCATTGATGTTACATATTAANTTGATAAGTTTAAGTAAATAAATAAATGATAGATAATAAATAATAAAGTAAAGGTACCATTGATGTTACATATTAACCATGCAACATCATCAGATGAAGGGAGAAGCAATCCACATTATTACCAAAATCCCCAATCCCAGAATAACAAGGGATGCAAGAGAAATTGGGAATGGAAAACTTGATAAACTAGAAGTTGGCAGCTGTGGTGGCAGTGGTGTATGCATGCTTTTTCTACTACACAGGTTAAAATTTCTTTTGAATTAGATCTGGTTTAAGAATCTGATGTTATCAGAGGTGCTTTTATTTTCATTAATTGAAATAGTCATGCATTTTTTGAAAGGCTGATACATTTGAAACCTCCCAGATAAAATCTTTTGATTATATGTTACTTTTATTCTGACCTGTTAGATGACCAATATATTTTTACCTATTTCATCATTTCACATTTTTAGAATAAAGTACATAGTAGTTTAGTTTTTTCTAAATTTGCGAGGCAAATTTTGTTGGAATTTCAAAAAGTAAAACCTAGATTTACACATATTT
>NW_007741306.1:17572-19055 GCF_000696425.1 Galeopterus variegatus | reverse complement strand
ATTAATGACCATCAATGTCATGATACCTTAAAATATGAGTTTCTTTTTAACTCATCTTTTTTCATAACTAAATTAATCTTCCCAATTAATGTATATCAGAGCTTGAAATGAAGTCAGCGATTCTCAAAATCACACACACAATGTGACTTCAGGTTTGGTGAGATGATTATTGTCCAAATTTCCAGCTTCCCAGTCCGTCTTATTCTGACATGCTGTCCCATTCTGCCTTGAACACACATGTCTTCTACTGAACCCCTCTAATGGCTGTCCACGGTCCACAGGACAAAATAGAGATTTCTCAGTATGGTATCTCTGAGCTTCACCAATCTAGCTCTAGCATTTCTATCCTTCCTTCATACTGTCTTTCTACACATGTCATTCTTTTTTCCACTGTTTTCGATCTGACGAAAACTGTATGCTTTTTCAGTAGATATTTTTTATATGAAGATACACATAAAATTTAAATAAATTATGGAGGTTCAGCAACTCCCTAAGTTATAATCTTAGACATATGATGAATAAATTTGGCTCTGTATGGTAACCTACCAAAGTCAAGCACATCCTCTCTGTGTTCTGGATTATGACTCACCGTTTGTCTTCTCCAGATCTCTTTCATCATGCAGTCCTCTGAAATATCTTCCTCACTTATCATCACAACCTCTAAACCCTTTTCTGATCTTCTTTAAAAATAATAGTAATAATAATCTTTATTCTTCTCTGTACCTAGTGCAGAAGTTATCAAAAATTATTATTTAAAACGTATTTATAATGAGAAGAAATGGTGTATGCATACAAGGATATTTCAAAAATTCATGGAAATATTTGTATTATCTTTCAATTCTATTTTTCCACAAGCTTTTTGAAGTACCCTTGTATATTCCAACCTCAGCTAAAATATAAAGCCTTAGGGATGGGAAACGTGGCTTCTACTCCAACACTTGTGAGGCTTTCCACTAATATTTAACACATAGTATTTTTCACATGAAAAATGTTGTGAACCATATGGCTTAAAACATTGCTTGCAAACTGTAGTCACTTTGACCACCAAGTGATCTAAACTACTTTTTCTCATATCATGGTGACTGTCTGACTTTGCCTTTTTTTCTCTGTACCATAACTGAGAAATCTTACTGAAGCAGTATTTCCGAATTGTGGCAATTGTGAGACTTACCTTGTTTGTTTCATGTCTCTCAGAGACCAATGCTCTTCATTCCCTATATCTAATGTCGCTAGTGCCATTGTTTCATATGTTTTGATGGTTTGTTAGTTGTATCAAGAAGAAAGGTAAATTTGGTCTCTCCTACTTCACCTCTTTCAGATGTTAAAAAGAAATTCACTTTTTATGGAATAAATAATTATATGTTCAATATTTTACTTCTTGTTCAAAAATGCCTAGATTTTGAATCATTTTTTTATTAAAAGGAAAGCATAAAACAGTATTAATGTTTTATTTTGTTACTATACATTATTTCCTGTTTAAAAA
>NW_007741306.1:5567-17280 GCF_000696425.1 Galeopterus variegatus | reverse complement strand
AGAGTGCGCCGCTTGGGAGCATGGCGGCGCTCCCGCCGAGGGTTCGGATCCCATGTGGAGATGGTTCCTGCTCACTGGCTGAGTGTGGTGTGGGCGCAACACTGAGGGTTGCGAGCCTGTTACCGGTCAGTAAAAAAGACAAAAAGGAAAAAAAAAATCAAATACATTGAAATGACAAATTACTTAAAGCTCATTAAGAAATAATCAGAAGTGATTTGTAACTGAGGCAATATACTTTTACAAACAGTAAAACCAGAGTGCTAAGAGAGACAGCTTTTAGGATTGAGTATTGACAATTGCACTTCACCACCGAGATTTAGTAAGTGACTAGCAGTGGTTCCCTTTTAGTTGGAGAATCAGAAAAGTCAGGAAGAGAAGCTAAGATGGTACAAGACTGTATCAATCTCCTGAGTGATTTTTGCTTTCTACTAATCAGAGACTAGGGCATATTAGTGCTTTTCCAAAGCAGATACCTACGCTTCAAAGGATTTGAAAGAGAGAAAATTATGTTGGTTCAATTTAAATCTAAATATGATTTAAAATAGAACAAGATTGCCTAAGAAAACCATATTTGTTGTTTTGCTTTGTTCTATTTAGAAGGTTACAAACTATAAGTGCTAAGCTAGGAGAGGATGTAAGTATTTGAGAAACACTAAAATTATTTAATTAAAATTTTTAAAAAATTGTCATAAGAGCTATAGTTTGTTCAAGATCCCAAATTTCAGTTAAAACTGTAGTAATATTGAGGTAATGAACAATGATTATTTTGTAACTATGCAATGCTTTTTTTTTTTTCAGTTCAAAAAGAAAAAGTAATTCCAATAAGTAGAGTGAAACAGTATAAATTCCTGTTCTCCAACACTTCTTTGATCACATCTTAATATTTGGCCAGAACAGTAAGTTTTGAGGAAGTCGGTTTCCTTTCTTCTCAGATAATCTGTTAGAATTAGATAGCATAATTTAAGACTAAGGTGACTGTTCCAGCTTTGTAAACATTGAATTTCCCATCAATGATTTTTTTTTTTTTGATAGAAAATCAGTTACTTGCTAACACAAACATTTTTCTTTTGGGTACTGTACAAGCGTAGTGTTCAGATTTTAAAAATTAATAACCAAGATAATATTTTGAATCACTGCTGTCTATTCACACACATACTCTGACAAATAAAACATGTAAAATTAGAAAAAGTCTTAGGTGTTTTAAATAATTTTGTAAATGTGATATTTATACTTAGAATGATTAGTCAGTAAAGAATGAATAGGAAGGAACAAAAGTACCTAAAACAGTTTCCTCTCACATCACAATCTTCTGTTGTTTTAGTCACCAGTTATTTATTATTTTCTTTATTTTTTTCTGCATTATATTGAAAGGTGCTCTTACTACATATAAATACAAGGGTACTTCAAAAATTTCATGGAAAAATGAAATCAAAAGATAATATGAATCTTCACATTGTTATGGCAGAAGTCGCCAAAGGAAAGGCAGACACTTGCAGAAACAGAGAAGTCAGATGATTTATCACGCCAGTGGTCTCAGGGGAACTACCATTCCAAAAACCTGAGCCCTGAATGCAGGGAGAACTAGGGTTATATTCCTTTCTTGAGGAAGCAAGAAGGCTTTTCTCTTGGCTCTCTGTCTGTATCCAGGCAGCGTCACCTAAATTGTGGTCTTTACCAGGTGGTTAAACGTGATTAAGGGACTTTGGGTAGGGGGCTTCACCAGGTGGGCAAACCTGGGTCATGGAGATGAGGGATGTGGTTTGGGGGCTTTCTGCAATGTGAGCTAAAAAGCAAGCCAGTCTCTCGCCTGCACAGGAAAGAGCTGACAAGCTGACAAGTTGACAAACCGCAGAGTCACAGAGAAATGCATTCAGCTGTTAACCCTTAACACAGCTCTAGATATTTCTTACATGCAAGCAGATTTTAGCTGAAGAATTAGATTAAGGATTAAAACAAGGGGAAGACAAGGAATTTAGCCACTTTAACACAAACTTTTAAAGAACCGTGGGACTTACACCCACTTTGCTAATGTTTATTTTACCCTATAAAATTCAGAAAAACAATAGATTAGTTACGGATTATAGAGATTACAATGCACAAACTACAAAAAGTCAATCATTTCTGTTTGTAGATCCCTTTGTGTGTCTGTGTGTGTGTGTGTGTGCGTGTGTATAAAATATATGTCTTCTCAGGTGAAACCAAACTTATATATGCTTTTAAATTCAGGCTACTACATCAGTATTTGAAAGCCCATCTAAAAGCATGCATAACTAAATCCTACTTCCTCTATTTTAGAAGTTCCAAAATTGTGGTCCCTGTAACCCTGGAAAACCCTGAAACACTTTCAAGGTTGCTACAAAGTCAAAACTATTTCCTGTAATAATATTACAACATTATCTGCCTTCCTCCTTCTCAATTCTATCACAAATGCACAGAATAGTTGTCCAGAGTCAGCATGATATTTAATTGAAGCAGATATAGATTTAATGTTATTTTAAATGAATTTTTGAATAAATATTTGTAAACTTTCAGTTCTAATTTCTAATGAAATTATTGGTAAATACATCATGTGGAAAAAGAAGCTTTTTCAGGTCTTCATTATATTTCAAAAGTTTAGGGTGAATACTAAAACCCAAAGTGTTGAAAACCTTTTCTCTAAGTTGACTATGCAGCAGTTCATTAGGAAATATAAGAGAAACTTCTGAAATAAATGACTATTCATGTATTCTCTCAAAAAGGAAGATGTACTAGAGCTGGAGAATCCAACAGAGAGCAAAACAGACAAAAGCTCATGCACTAATATAACTTTACTCTAGTTGAGGGAGATTGATTATAAGTTTACAGCATAAATAAATGTAGATCCTACCTGAGTTTTACAAAATTTTTATTGTTGCTAGTATAGATAATATATAGTATGGGTTCGAAAGTTGAAACAAGGTGACTAAAGAGATATTCAAACTTGGCAGAAATATTTCCTGCTTATCATCAGGATATATTAGTGGTACAGTGTGACAGGGCTGTAATTTGAAGGTAGGAAAAAGGCGGAATACTAACTTGAGAAAAAAATAATCAGTGTCAAGAATAATTCCATGGTTTGTAGATGATTTATAGAATTGCATTATCTGGAAAGAAGAAAGCTGCAAGACAAGAAGATGTGCGAGAGGGTAAGGAGTTAGTTTGGTACATAATAAGCTTGAGATACTTGTTAAACATTCAGTGGATATGTCAAATAGACCAGTGCATGTATATGCAGATTTTAGGGAAGAAGTTTAGACTAGAGATAGATATTTTGGAGTTATGAACATACAGGTGATATTTAAAGCCATGGGACTCACTTATGAAGAGTGAATAGAAATTAAAGAGAAGAGTCCCATGAGTTGACCCATGAGAAACTCCAATATTAAGAAATGAGAGAAATAAAGAATGACTAGTTACTTATAGGAAGTAAACTGTGAAAACCAAGAAAAACTAGTAATGTGGAAACCAAACGGAAAAAGTGTTTTAAGGAAGAAGTAGTAAACGACATTTTTTATTGCCCTAAGAGACAACTAATCACATAAACTAAAGAAAAGTTGACAAAGTAGTTTCAGGAACTAGTTTTAAGGCATTGGAAGGTTCAAGAATTTTTAAGTTTCCAAATCACTATGCTATTCTTTAGGAGATTCTCAAAAAGAGGAGGACATCATACTAGCTTTATATTAATTTTAAGAAGTGGAAAATGCTATTCTCTGATTTAATATCTCATTGTAAATCTGGGAATTTTAAAATAAAGTAAACATGTCCATATGGAAAGTACCACTAAGTCTTTGCAACTAATGTGGTAAGAATAGTGGAAAAAACACATAATACAATATTAAAACCAGAAGCATAAGTTCACTACAGAATGTTTTTTAAAGTAAAGAATACTTTATATGAAAATTGCCTTATAAAAAACAACACTTAAATAAATAGCCTCTGTGGCTCTTACTATTATTACAACTCATTTCTTACTCATTTGAATTCAATAGCTTATATAAGCATTAGCATATTATTTTAAGACAAATGCCTTTCAAATGTGGTTTTTCCTGTTGGGAGATGGTTTATAGTGGAACATCTACTTTGGAGGAAAACTTGCCAGTATATATTAAAATATATGCATGGGCGTATAAATACATCTTTTGGAATCTACTCTAGGTAAGTACGCTGGTATTAAGGTGAAAGTGTATATTCTAGGACCTTCAATTAATACCATTTGCAGTAGCAAAAATATGGAATCTCCTTATACGTCTAGAGACTGAAGAATAACAATGAAAATAATTCTGTATCCATACTATAGAGCAGTATGTAAGAGATAAAATAATAAGCTAGCTAGAGAAATGAACAGATTACAAATTAGTGGGAAAAAGTGTCTTGCAAAATTATAGGTATGTTTTACTACAGTTTATGTCAAATAATTTTTTCGACTACATAAAACCTTATGTGTATATTTTAAAAGACATACAAAAAAATTGACAAATTTCTTTGCCTTTGAAAAACGACTGGGAGGCTAATAGTCCAATTTGAATGAGATTTTGAAAGATTTTGAGTAAAATGTGTTCATGCTTTGCTAGTATAAATAACATTTTTAAATACAATGTACATTATTATATTCTGTATTTTAATTACCGATCAAAATAACACAATTTTCTGTATAAATATATTCATAAGTTTAGCTACAAAATTGAGAAACTTCCTTAAGATATTATCCTTACACACATGTAACATAGAGGAGTTTGTTAATTCTCGACCAGTTCATCACCTAATCAAATCACACTTCATTACATAAATATATTCATAAGTTTAGCTACAAAATTGAGAAACTTCCTTAAGATATTATCCTTACATACATGTAACATAGAGGAGCTTGTTAATTCTCGACCAGTTCATCACCTAATCAAATCACACTTCATTACTATTATTATTTAAAGATTTGCTTGATTGCTACCTCTAAACATATTTGAACAGGATAAAACAATGGATTATTAAATTCAATTGTTATCTTTTGGTTGTGATCTTTAAAAAGTTAATTTGCTCATTTATACAATGGCCAGAAATCTACTAAGAATTCTATGAGAATACTTATGCATGAGATGAATTTGTATTTAAAATATAGTACTAAAAATAAAGAAATATCTACAACATATTTAACATAAGTATGTAAGTAAAAGCTAAAACCTTACTGATCATTCATGTTTACTCATTTATTTGTTTTCAAATCATATGAAATAAAGGGTATTTATGAATTAATGATATGTCACAGTTGGTGCCTGCATCTCTTCGCATTTCTATTTTCTTTAATATGACTAAAGAAAAAAATTCACACAATAGTACAATGTTGGGTTTTATGCTGGGAATAAGGAAGAAAATAGTAGTAATACAACAGAATTTTAAAACAAAGCAGACTATCACGATGTACAAAATTCAGATATTGAATCTACATTCAATTTTGCAACTGAGGTTTTTTTAAACAAACTGGCTATATCTTTTGTGTAGAATTTTAGGATTAAAATGTATAGGCATAATAACAAAATATTAAATTGAAGCTTGCTGTAGAGTGGCAAATAATAATGTTAACTTTTAAAATAACAATTTATTTTAAAGTATTTTTGCTATTTTATGATACTAGCTAGGGAACTGGAGAGTGTACATAGCCTTGGACTTATTCGTTAGGTCCACCCTTACAATACAAAATGTATGGTATATTCAGGTTGGGCCAGAGTATCTAATGTTACGCCAAAGAGACACATGTATAGAGTTTTAACATAAATTATTTTAGTACCAAGATATTTCAATTTAATCTTCTATTTCTAGAAAGAAATTTGGTGAAATTCATTAAAATGATTCTCAATATTTTATCTATAAAGCATTTTTCATAGAGTCCCTATTCTTTCAGGACTAGGGTTTATCAGCTATGTATTGCTGAAAGTATGTGGAAGATTGAAGTATAGGCAAAGGATAAAGCATAGGATGATGTCTGTAATTCTAACATGCACACACAAAAGTAAAAATTTTCATTATTTGCATAATACACCCTTTTTATACTTCCAGCAAACTACTCAACTCCCTCTTAAGTTACTGTAAGATTTTGAAACTGAATGGAATAGAACCTGGAAGAGCTAAAGTAGAATATTTTCAGAGAAGAATTGAATGTTCTCTAGTGTTTCAATTGTTTGTTTGAGAATCCAAGCAAAGCAGAGGTAGTTTGAGCCTGGTAAATTGTCAAAAAATCCCTAACCTAGCTCAATTCCTGATGGAATTGAATAAAATAGCCCCTTTGTGGAGAAAAAAATGCAATTGTCTGTAGCTTCTATTATTTTTACATACACAGTTTTCAGCATTAAAAAAAAAATAGATATTTACCTAAGCAAGGACATATATCACAAATGGTCAATTAAAAAAAAAAAAAAAAGCAATAATATAAACAGTGTTAGGAATGATCCAGATGGCTAAGAGGTCCAAGTAAAGAACATGGAATTTATATAATTCTGATGAATGTTTTTTAAAAATCAAAAACAAAAGCGAATTGATAACAGTATTTGTAGTTTCAGAGACAATTTGAATATTTTGAAGACACTTAAAATACACTATGTGATATGTAGAATTTAATGGATGGGTTTAATAAAATACTGGAAATGTAACATTATATTACATATATTAGATATATTATATATTATATCTATAATATATTACATATACTACAATATATTACATATATTATATTACATATATTATATTACATATATTAGAAATAGGAAGATAATAAATTAGAAAATACATAAACTCAAGTACAGAGAGAAACAAATGGGAAAAAAGGATATTTGGAATATGCTTGAATGTCTCATGTTTGTGTGTTCATGGTGTTATAGAAAAAGAGAATATCTCAAAATAATAATGATCAATAATTTTCTAAAACTGTTTAAAACTAATGCCAAGCCACATAATCAGCATGCTGAGCAAACCCTAGAAAAAAATAGACACAAACAAAACCACACTTAGCAATATTACAGTAAAACAGATCAAAAGCAAAGATAAGAGAGAATATTAAAAATATCTAGAGGAAAAGAAATAGCGTGTTGCCCATAAAAGAACAACAATAAGACTTACAACTGGTTTTCAAAGTAAACATAGAAGCCAGACATCAATAAATGATTTTTTAAGTCTTTTAAAAAGTTTGTATCTAAGCAAAAATTATTCTTAAATAATAAAAGTAAAATAAAGAAATTTGGCCAACCAAACACCTAGATGTACGACCAGCAGATGTACATTAAAAGAAATACCAAACAAAGTAATTTCACTAATAATCATGATCTCTAAGAGAAATAGGAAATTGTAGAACACAAAAAGAAAACAACTGAAAGAATAATTATGGCTTTACTGGTAAATTCCTCCAAGAATGTCAAGAAGTAATTGTCAAGCAAGGTTTTCCAGAAAATAGATTAAGGGGGATAATTATACAACTTATTCTATAAAGCCAGCATAATGTTGCAACCAAAATTTGATAAGAACATTATGACAAAGAAAAAGTTCAAGAAAAATTTCAAGCCAATCCTCTTATGAATGAGAAATCTATATACAATACTAGAAATTTGAATTCAAAGACTTAAAATTAAAATAAAACTTCAGGACAACATTGGGTTTACTTTAGAAATTCAAAGTTCAATAAACTTTGGAAAGTCTATCAGCACAATTCACCATATCAAAAGAAGATCACGATTCCTTGACAACTAGAAATATATCATTTTTTTATCCTGATAAATATATTTAAAAAAAAAAACCAAATAGAAAACACTATTTGGAGTAATTATCTACAAAAATTCTTGATATAACATTATAATTAGTAGCATTTTAATGTGTGTACCACTGAAAAGCAAATAAATCAATTCCTGGAAACCCAATTCTACTCAATAACATACTGAAGTTCTAGACAGTACAGTAAGAAAGTATAATAAGCACAACACATAAGATTTGGTGGAAAGAAAATTAACTTTTTTGTATGTGAAATAATTATGTATGTAAAAGTTTCAATGAACCTACAGATAACTTTCTTGAATATATAAGTGATTTTAGATTGGTCAATTGATTCAAGGTTACCTATGAAAACAAAGAAATTCACAACTAATTACATTGTGGAGATCTATAAAAAAATCAAAAACAAAAGAAACACATGAACATAACCAATGTTATGGCGAAATTGTCACTGAAGAATAAGCAAATATATAGTATTGTGTTTTTTATATACCAGTAAGAAATAAATACAAAATGGTGTTTAATGTCAATACATTTTAAATAGCACAAAAATATCAAATACCTAAAAACAAATTAATTAAATAAAAATTTGCAAAACTTATACAACAAAAACTAGAAAATATTAATTGGAAAAATTAAAATATATACATAAATGTAAGAATATACCACATTCATGGATTAAAAATAGTTAATATTATAAAAATTTTAATGATTCCTAAACTGATCCATAAATCCAATGCATTCTCCCACCAAACAGGTAAAAAAGGAACTTAAAAAGTAAAGGATCCATTAATAGACTAAAAAGTGCTTACTTTTGATAGTTACATTAGAATCCAGATCGAAATCAGAACACAATGTCTTTATATTGTATTCCAAAAAAATTACTAAAATAAATAAAAAAATCAATTAACTTATTAGCTTGCAAGAAAGGTAAAATCTATTAACCTCTTCACAGTTCTTGACAATAGTATTTGTGTGGTACATGAGGGAACTTCTGGGATGCTGATATTATTCTAATTTTCCATCTGGGTTTTGGTTACATTAATTTATTCACTTTGTGAAAATTCTTTTTTTTTAATTTTTGATTTGTGCAAATTTCAATATCGGTTATACTTCACTGAATGTAAAAAACTGTGAAATTGAGAGTGGAAGAAATTAATGATTAAGGTATGAATTTATTAGGAATGTATAAAAAGTATACCTATTTGTACCTAATAATGCAAACTAAAAGGCAATTTTTCCCTTAGGAAATAGAACATTGAAAACATATTTTCATAAAGAATAGTTTTGATACACCTTTTAGGAACCGGTAGACACATTGTACCCCAGTAAAACCAAACAAAAACTATGATTAGAAAACTTTGAACATTAGTAAGACCATTAAATGAAATTTGATAGTAGGAGGTTAATATACATAATAACTTTTTTTGCTATTTTTGCAATTGTTATCAAATTTCAGGATGTTATGCATAGCAGCAGATTATGTAATGTCATTTTAAGAGATTTATAAGAAAAGTAACATATTTCTGACCATAAAAGTGAGTGAGATACAACTAAAGTAGACATTAGAGGGAAAATACTAAAGTCTCATATTAGAAAGCATAAACACTGAGAATTCATCAGATATACATTTTAATTACAAAGTTATAAAGAATAGGGGATGAAAATGATTAATCTATATAAGAATACAAATACATAAAATAAGAAAAAATGTTACAATACAAAGAATTATCAAAACCAAAAGATGCTTTTGGTGACTCTAATGATATTACTAGTAATGATTTAAAAAGAAGGTAGGAGAAAGACGGCAAAGACAACAATGAAAATAAAAAGTCAGAAATTAATATGAAAATAAACAATATGGAAAGTCATAGAAACTAACCTGAATTACCAAGTTTGGTTTAAAAATCTATGTGGCAGTCCTGAAAAGAAGAAATGTAGAGCTCAGTGTGGGGATAACTGATTAAACACCGTAGAAATAAGGACCTGGACGATAGATCTAAGGCTCTTTAATCAAAATACAGCAAAGTAAAAGAGAAAAAAATAAGGAAAAAATATTGATAAAAATGGAGATTGGATTGTGAAGACCCAATATATACTTACTATGATTCCAAAAATTGAGACTATAAATTATGATGAGGCAAAATTTAGTAAGATATTAAATAAGAAATTTTCAGAATTTCTGTAGAAATTGAATGTTAGAGATAATCTTTACTCAGATTTTGAGGGAGCAAAGAAATTTTAAGCACAGTAATAGAAACCAGCAAAGAAAGAAAAACAAAGAATTACACAAATAATCACATCATGGAGAACTTGCAAAAAATTTAAAACAAAGAAACATATAAATGTAACCAATGTTACAGCTAAGTTGTCACTGAAAAACAAGCAAATACATTTTTATCAGAAAAAAACGATGTTTAATAAGCCCAGATTGTTGCTGTAAAAACAAAAATCTAAACCCAGGAAAAATTGAGGTGCCAAACACAAAGCAGAAGGGGGGTAATAAAACTGAATGTTTGTGTAAATCTTAAAAAAAATCAAGCTTTTTAAACAGGGATACTACTAACTGTAGAGTTATGGGGGCATTGTCTTAAAAGTAATAAGAAATATATTAGAAAGAAATAACATGACAGGTTGAAAGGGGATGTGGGAATTAAATATTAGAGGAGAATTTGAATGTATCTGTGCCCATGTGCTTTGGAGAAGGATGGTATAGGAGTTTGTTCATTTTATAATATTTTTAGTCAAATATATATGTTAAAATTATAAGAAGGGAGATAAAACAATATATTAAAATATTCAACTTCCAAGAATGGAAAACACAAGAATTACTGTGACATACTAAAGGAAAAAGAGAATTATCAAAACGATAAGAAGCAAGAAAGAAGAAAATGAGAATCTGCTGTCACCCCCCACATAAAATGACATAAAAATAGAAAATAAGCCAATAACAAGTCTAAATCGTCAGTAATCATCATGAGTAAATATAGGCTTAACTAGCCTAACTACATGATTAAAAGAGGGATTTTTAGATTATAATTTTAACATTTCTTGTTTTTTTAAATGACATAAACATTAAAAATGATAAATTGAAAATAAATAAAAAAATGATAAACCAAAATAAATAAAATGTTAACAACAAGAAAGCTGGCATAGCTTTAAGAATATCAGAGTAGACTTTAAAGTAAATATGAATTGGAAGTAAATGATTTTCTCCAACTACAGCTAAAAGGAATATCTAAGCATGGAAGAATAAAATAAAGAAAAAAATAGCAGATATACAAAGAAAGCAGACAAATATACAACTGGATTAGAAGCTATTTTTTTTTTTCAAAAACGTTTATATGAAACAGTCATACACAAGATCCTGAATCTGGAATCTAAAAATCAATAATCACCACCACAAAGAAATGAGATATAACAAAACCCACTGTTAGAACAGATATGCAAATGAGAAAGAAAGAAACTATACCATACAACCCCAAAAAACCAACAGACACCAAAGGCAAACAAAAGGTAAAGAAGCAGAAGATATTTAAAATATCCAAATTAAAATCAAGAAAATGCCAGGAGTAAGAAAATACCTTTCAATAATAACCCTAAAAGTAAATTAATTAACTTCTCCACTCAAAAGTCATTCACAGACTGTTGATTGGATTAAAATGCTAGACCCAACTAGATACTGACTACAAGAAATTCACCTCATCTGTAAAGACCCACACAGCCCAACAGTGAAGGGATGGAAAAAGATATACCACACAAAAGGAAACCAAAACCAAGTAGGACTAGCTATTCGTGTATCAGATAAAATAGACTTTAAAGCAAAAACCATAAAAAGAGACAAAAAAGGTCATTAGGGGGCCGGCCCGGTGGCGCACTGGATAAGTGCGCCGCTTGGGAATCGCAGCGGCGCTCCCGCCCGAGGGTTCGGATCCCACATACAGACCAG
>NW_007741306.1:1181-5100 GCF_000696425.1 Galeopterus variegatus | reverse complement strand
AAAAAAAAAAAAAAAAAAAAAAAAAAAAAAAGTCATTAGGTAATGATAAAGGATCTATCCAGAAAGAAGATGTGCAGTCATAAATATATATGTACCCAACATTGGAGCACCCAGAAATACAAAACAAACACTACTAGACCTAAAGAGAGGTAGACCCCCAATACAGTAATAGTGGGAGACCTCACTACTGATCTCTCAGCACTGGAAAGATCATCTAAGGGGAAAAAAATCAAAACAGGATTTAAACTATCCTTTAGACCAATTGGATTTGGCAGATATCTACAGAACATATCTTCCAAAAACTATAGAAGATACTTTCTTCTGTTCAGCACATGGCAATTCTCCAGGATAGACCATATGTTACATCACAAATAAACCCTCATCAAACTTTAAAAATAGAAATCATTTCAAGTATCTTTTCATACCACAACAGATTAAAGCTAGAAATCAATAACAAGTGAATCTCTGGAAACTATGCAAATACACAGAAATTTAAAAGTATGCTCCTGAATTACCTATGGGTTCAAGAAGAAATTAAACAGAAAATCCAGAAATTTCTTGAAACAAGTAAAAATGAAGATACATCACTTCAAAACTTGTGGAACACTGCAAGGGCAGTACAAAGACAGAAGTTTATTGCAATAAATGCTTAAATCAAAAGAATAGAAAGACTTCAAATAAACATCCTAATGCTACACCTCAAAGAACTAAAAAAAATAAGAACAATACAATTTTAAGATTAGCAGATGGAAAGAAATAATTAAATCACAGTAGAACTAAATGCAATAGAGACATAAAAATCAATACAAAAGATCAATGAAACAAAAAGTTGCTTTTTTGAGAAAATAAACAAAGTAGGGAAACCAATAGCTAGGCTAACCATAAGAAGAGAGAAGACCTGAATAACAAAAATCAGAAATATAAAGTGATACATTACACCTGATACTGCAGAAATAAAAAGAGTCAATAGAGACTGTTGTGAACAACTATATGCCAACAAATTTAAAAAACCTGAAGGAAATGGATAAATTTCTGGACACATACAAACTACCAAGACTGAGCCAAGAAGAAGTAGAAAACTTGAACAAACCAATAACAAGCAATGAGATTGAAGCAATAATCAGCAGTCTCCCAACAACAAAAAGCCTAGGACTGTGTGGCTTCACTGTTGGATTCTACTAAACTTTAACGGGAATTAATATCAATTCTCCTTAAACTATTCCAAAAATTTGAAACACAGGCCAGTCTCCCAAACTCATTCTATGAGATCAGCATCACTCCCATACCAAAAACAGACAACAATTCAACAAAAAAAGAAAACTACTGACCAATATCCCTGATGGACACAGATGCAGAAATCATCAATTAAACATTAGCAAACCAAATAAAACAGCATATTGAAAATATTATACATCATGATCAAGTGGGATTCATCCCTGGGATGGAAGGATGCTTCAACATATGCAAATCAATAAATGTGATACATCACATCAACAAAATCAAGGACAAAAACCATATGATGATCTAATAGATGTAGAAAAAGCATTTGACAAAATTCAACATTCCTTCAAGATAAAGACTCTCAACAAATTAGGTATACAAAGAAAATATCTCAACAAATAATAGCCATATATTTCAAACCTACTGCCATCATTATCCTTCATGGGAAAAGCAGAAAATTTTTCCTTTAAGAACAGGAACATGACAAGAATGCCCACTCTCACCACTCCCATTTAACCCAGTACTGGAAGTATTATCCAGAGCAATCAGATAAGAGAAAGAAATAAAGGGCATCCAAATTGGAAAAGACAAATTCAAATTGTCCATTTTTACAGGTGACATGATTCTATATATGGAAAAACATAAACACCATAAACACAGTAAATTCACAGGGCACAAAACCCACATGCAAAAATCAGTAGCATTTTTATATTCCAACAACAAACTAACACGAAAAAAAATCAAGAACACAAGCCCACTTACAATAGTCACTAAAAAAAAATCTAGGAATCAATTTAACTGAGGAGGTGAAAAGACCACTATAAACAGAACTACAAATGACTGCTGAAAGAAATTAAACAGGACACAAAAAGATGGAAAAACATTCTATGCTCTCAGATAGGAAGAATTAACATTGTAGAAATGTACATACTACCTAAAGTGATCTATAGATTCAATGCAATCCCCATTGAAATAACAGTATGTTCTGCACAGAAATAGAAAAAAAAACAATCCTAATATTCATTTGGAGTAACAAAAAAATCTTAAATAAACAAAGCATTCCAGAGGCAAAAATAAATAAATAAATCCAGAGACATTATATTACTTGACTTCAAATTATACTACAAAGCTAGAGGAACCAAAACAGCACAGTACTGGTAGACACTCAGACCAATGGAACAGAATAGAGAACACAGAGGTCTATCTACATACTTAGAGACAACTGAGATTTGACTAAGGCACCAAGGATATACATACATTGAGGAAAATACAGCCTTTTCAATAACTGGTGCTGGGAAAACTGGACATTCATGTGTAGAAGAATGACACTAGACCCATACCTCTTGTCATACACCAAAACCAACTCAAAATGCATTAAATACTTAAATATAATACCTGAAACTATAAAACTTTAAACAAAAAATAGGAGAAACACTTCAGAATGTATGATTGGTCAAAGACTTTTAGACCAAGACCTCAAAAGTACAGGCAACAAGAGAAAAAAAAATTTAAAAGATAAGATTATATCAAACTAAAAAGCTTCTACATAGCAAAGGAAATAATCAACAGACTGAAAAGACAATCTGAATGGGAGATTGTATTTGCAAACTTTGCATCAGACTAGGTATTAATATCCAGAATATACAAACACTTCAAACAACTTAACAGTGAAAAAACAAATAACCCAGTTAAAAAATAGGAAAAACAGCTGAACAGACATTTCCCAAAAGCAAGACATCCAAATGGCCAACAGATATATCAGAAAATGCTCAATATCACTTAGCATCAAGGAAATACAAATCGAAACCACATTGAGATATCATCTCATCCCAGTTACACTGGCTATTATAAAAAACACAGGGAATAACAAGTACTTGTGAAGATGCAGAGATAGTGGAACACTCCTACATTGTTGATAGGATTGTAAATTAGTGCAGCCTTTATGGAAAAAGTATGATGGATACTCAAACAACTACAGATAGAACTACCACATGTTCCATCAATCCCACTGCTGGGTATATACCCAAAGGAATGGAAATCATCATGTCAAAGGGCTACCTGCACTTCCATGTTTTTTTCTTTTCTTTCTTTTTTTTTTTTTTCTTTTTTTTTTGTGTGTGTGTGACCAGTAAGGGGATTGCAACCCTTGGCTTGGTGTCGTCCACACTGCACTCAGCCAGTGAGCGCACTGGCCATCCCTATATAGGATCCGAACCCGCGACGCTCCCGCCACTGCACTCCCAGCGCTGCACTCTCCTGAGTGAGCCACAGGGTCGGCCCTGCACTTCCATGTTTATCACAACTGTATTTGCAATAGCCAAGATATAGAACCGAACTCAATGTAAATTGATGAACAACTGGATAAGGTCAATGTGGTATGTATAGGCATTGGAATACAAGTCAGCCTTAAAAACGAATGGAATTCTGCCATCAAAAAAGAATGAAATCCTTCCATTCAAAACAACATGAATTCTCTAGGAGAAAATTTTAAGTGAAAGCAGCCGGGCAGAGAAAGAGAAATATGAGGTCCTCACTCATAATTAGAATTTTGGATTATTATTTAAACTCAGAGTTATAAATTGATTTAATGGTCAAATGTGAAATATTTTAGAGAGGTAATTCAGGGAAATGATGAAGTTACATTTTATTGTAAGTGAATCAAGATGATATGAGAACTAACTTTTGTGCCATTTCTTTG
>NW_007741306.1:0-414 GCF_000696425.1 Galeopterus variegatus | reverse complement strand
ATTGAAGTTCATGACTAAGCAGAATGTATAATTTCTAAACATAAGAGAAAGAAACTACAGGTGAAAAAAACATGGGAATATGTTGGCATAAGCCTAGGAAGGTAAGAATCAATGATATATTTCTTCCATACATGGAAATAATATATTTCTTAAAGCCAAGTTAAAGCTTTAAGTAGGCTATTAATGGAGAAATAAGAATGCCAGCTCCCTCTCTCTAGCTATTTGATACACCAGCCTATGTTTTTAAAAAATCATTGGAATGGAATGAAATTGATTATTCGGGATTTTATTTTAAGAAATGTAGAAGAGTATAGTAGTAAAAGAAGCAACATATCTTAAGATTCACCACAATAATATATATTCAGGCTTTATCATTTTTAAAATGTAGCTTTCTAAGACCCACACCTAAATATT
>NW_007741305.1:25670-25935 GCF_000696425.1 Galeopterus variegatus | reverse complement strand
ATAAAATAACACTGCCAATGATTTGCTTGTAAAAATTCATTTTTTCTTCTGCTAACTAAAATATAGAACCACAAAGTTGCAATTGACCACAAAAAAGGCAGCACCTGTTGATTACTTTTTTATTCCATGCTTGATAATTAGCAAACTAATTTTACAGCTATCACCTAGTCGACTTCTTCATTTAGTAAATGACAGAACTACAGCCCAAAGTTAGGTGGTTCATTCAAGGTCAGTCAGCTAATCATAGAGACCAGTGTACCAATTA
>NW_007741305.1:8426-22591 GCF_000696425.1 Galeopterus variegatus | reverse complement strand
AGGCTCTCTCTGTCCTCTGGCACGCTCACTGCAGACCCGTCGCCATCTTGCTCCCGAAAGCTCTACTCTTAATTCTTTCATAGCATCTGCTTCCCAGAGAATCCAACCTGTGGAAACCACCCTTTTCTCGCTGAATTATCTCAACATCTTTGCTGACAATTGACCACATAAGTGTGGGTCAATTTCTGAACTTTGCTTTGTCTCATTGATCTTTATACGTTTCCCTTATGCCAACACCATACTGTCATGATTAATGCAGCCTTATAATAGATATTGAAATAATGTTAGTTAATCCTTCTCTTCTTTTTCAAAGTTGTTTTATTTATTCTAGGTCCTTTGAATTCACCATAAATTTTAGAATCAGTATTTCAAGTGATCTTTCTCTCCTCCTTTTCTAGGACTTCACTTAATAAATATCTTTCACTGCTTGATACTATATTAGGGGTCTGTGAGGCTTTGTTCTTAGTATTTAATCTTTTTCCTCTTTACACTTCATTTTTAATATTTTTTTATTGCAATGCCTTCAAGTTCACTATTACTTTTTCATATTGTCTTTAATCTGTTGTTTTCCCATTCAGTTAAGTTTTCATCTCATTTACTGCATTTTTTTCATCCTTGGATTTTTTTTATCTGTTTTATTTTTATATGTTTCATATCTCTCTGCATTATGTCCATGTTTTCTTCAAACTGTTAAGTATATTTATAATAGCTATTTTAATATCCTTATCTGCTATTTCTATCCTCTCTATCATTTCTGGATCTTTCTTGATTGATTTTTCTCCTGGGTGTGGGTCACATTTTCCCTATTTCTTAGCATGTCTAGTAATTCTTTCTTGGATACTGAATATTGTGAATGTTACATTGGTGAGAGCTGGGATTTGTTATCTTCTTTAAAATGTGTTGGACTTTGCTATTTAGGCACTTCAGTTAATTTCAGATCAACTTGATATTTTCAACCTTCATATGGGCAGATTTAAAGTGGCTTTACTCTAGGGCTAGTTTAGTCCCACTCCTAAGGCATAATAACTCTTCTGAATAGTGAGTTGCCCCCGTGTTCATTGAGAACTCTGTGCTCAGGCTATGCAGATTTCCCCCAGCCCTGCAGGAGCTCAGAGAATTGTCAGCTTACAGTTCCCTAGTCTGTCTTTGTCCATCCTTCTTGAACTTTACCATAAGTTCATCCATAAGTTAGCAACAGACTCAAGGGGATGATTTGCAGATTTGGGGAGCACATTGTCTGAGTAATGCTCTCCTCTCTGGTATCATGGCAAATTCAGACACTTCAGTCCCTTCTTTTCAACTCATTGAGGTAATTATTTTCTATGTGGGGTATCCCTCATTAAACTGCATCCAGAAACTGCCTCCAGGCAGAATGCTGGGGTGATCTTAGGGTTCACCTAGCTTATTTCTCTTTTCTTAGGGAACTTAGTCCTGTACTATCCATTGTATGAAATAAAGTTGTTTAATGTATTTTGTCCAGTTTTTCAGAGGGGTGTGTGTGTGCATGTGTGATGTGTGTATGTAGGTGCTCCAGAGATACTTGACTTCCTAACAGGCAAATCATGAGAATTACATGTATTATTATGTATAGTCACACAACAGAATACTATACAGTTATTAAAAGAATGAGGTACATTTATATCTGTAGCTTGTGGGAAAATAATAGCAATAATAATAAGTTAGCTTATCGATAGAAAAAAGGTGGAGGAATGTGCTAGTTTCTATTAACGGTAGTCATCTCTATGAGGAGGATTTTTTAGGGAGAGGATTTTCTTTTTCTAAGTTAATTACTTCTGTAATGCTTGGATTTTGCATAATTTGGGTAATTAGGAAAAGAAACACTGAAACTCAAGAGACTGCCAAATTGGCCTAAGTGAAGGCTCATCTGGTAGATCCATAAATCAAGAAACATAAAACACAGCTGCTTAAGAGTTTCTTAGTTTGTATTATATGTTCAATTAAGACAGAAGGTGAGTTTTATTCTAAGAATGCGAAGCTAAAACAGTTGAGTTATATTTTCTGTTTCAGAGATAATGATCATCTCACTTCCAGTGGGTTAAGGGAAGGTTTCATAGAGAAAAAGAAATGAAAAACTTATAGAGTGGTGGTTGGGAAAGAGGAATGAAAAAATCATGACAAGAAGTAAGGTTTTCCAAGACATGAACACACAACTGTACTAAAGTATTGAAAAGACAGTTTTGAGAATGTGATCAATAATTATGATGAAAATAAGAGCATGTTCGGGACACATAAAGACTCACTGCTTGTTAGCTCTGGTTATTATCCTCATCCCCATTTTACGGATCTGGAAATTGAATCGGAACATTACCCAGGGTCCAAGAACTAATAAATAGGTAGCAGAGTTGATATCTGCGTCTGGGCTTGTCTGTTTCCACATCTGTTTCAATACTCATGCAGGACAGTGGCACTTTGGAGTCCTGTATAAACTCCTTGAGTATTCTACCCATTTTGATTATTGTTTTTAGACTGGTGACGTACAGAGGCACCTAATTAAGACCTTTTGTGATAGTAGATAGACGTGTTGGTGATGCATTTATTATTAGCTATATCAACAAAAACAGATCACACATTTTCTAAAAATGACCATGTTTGGTCATTTTTAGAATCCTAGGTTGAAATAAATTTTTCATTGACCAGTATCCAAGCGTAGGGTTTGAGCACCTCATTTTCAAAGGTTAGCAAGAGAGAACAGCATGTTGCCTGTGCAGTGACTCTGGCACCAAAGTGACAGATGGCACAGTCCAGGGCTCTGACCGCTTCCTCCTGTCTGCTGCTTTCCTGGCATAGTAACTTTGCCAATGTAACGGGAACTGCTCCAAGGAAGGGCTTATGCTGGGGTGGGGCAGGGCAAGGTATTGCCTTTGCTACCACTGATGCGTAAGAATGAATTAAGACAAGTCACCTTCACCAGGGAATACTCGATGCTGAAACCTGGGCTGCCTGGCTAGGAAGGCTTTTTCTTTAAACAGGCAAATCCATTGTCATGTGATGGAAAACGCAGAGCATGGCAGTGCAGGGTGGCGTCAGCTCCTGTTCAGCTCATTCTGAACCAAATTGATTTCCTGGCTTTGGGTGCTGGAGAGAAATTCTTGGTTCAGTTATTAAAACAGAAAACATGCCCCCTGGTGGAGGAAGGAGTGAGGACTGAGGGAGTAGTGAGAAGGTAGCAACAGTGGGGCTCACGAAGCAGGTGTGTTAGAATCGGGCCCATGTGCCTGGCGTTGAATGAGAATCACGACGGGAAGACGAGCTTCACTTGAATACAACCCAAAAGCCAGAGGAGATTTAGTTTGACCTACTCATCTCTCCTGTCTGGCACTACCATCTGCTTTGAGCCAAACTCGCTGGGGGACATGGTGTTGGCATGTCACTCAGTGTGTACCTGTCTGTCCACGGTCACCGAGAGGGAGTTTGGATGTAAGTCACCCAAGAAAGGTGGACTTCTGTTCTATCAAATCTCTGGACAGAGGGAAATCTTGAACTTGTAGAAATGACAGGAGAATGTCCATTCACTCAACCACATAGGAAAGCCTGGTTTTCTCATCTTCAGGCTGGATGTATGATGAAGGGCAGAATTCTGAGCCACGGGGTTTCAGTGAGAATGACTTGGCCTACATAAAGGGACACAATTTCGTCACATCAGTAGGTAACAGAGGAAGATGGGAGGGACTGAGGAAAGAAAAGGGGGAGGAAAATCAGAGAAGTGTATCAGTAGGAAGGTGTGTTTGCAGATGAGGCCTGGAATATTCTAGAGCATGCAACTGTAGCCACTGTGTAACCACTTAAAGATTTGATGACTCCTATTATGCCAACACACAACTGTGGCTATCTGTGGTGATAGGATAATCAAATGATTTGTGGGGGTGGGGGGGATGTTTTTCCTTTTGTACATTCTAGTCCTTCTACAATATATATTAGTTATGTAAACAAATAAGGACCCCAAAATAATTCATACCGAGTGGTAGCTATAAAGGAAAACCACCACCACTACCACCACCAGTGGGTAATCATCTGTGTTTTCTGGGATTTAGCAGATGATCTGAGATCTTACTCTCCTTCCCACCACGTACACACATGTTCCCAATCAGCTTTCAAAGAGCGCGATTGGGCAAATGGGAGAATGAAAAAGGATATTTAGTGATCTCACTTTGATTTTAAATGAGGGATTTTGTTTAGACCTCTTAACACAACTTTACAATAGTTTACTAGGCAGCATCCTTGAGTCATCTCAAAATATGATTGTCTTCCAGTCCTAGGTAAGGAACTTGGTTTGGCTGACAGCATGGTGCAAACCACACAGAAGATAAAAGAAACAGTATTTCAGCTGGTGAAGGGCTCCTGCTGTTGAAGGTCAATATGCTTATGTGTACTGCATATATATTAGTCTTAGTTTTAAAAGAGGAAATTCAGAGATAAGGCACTATATACTTTGTCTTTATTACTTGTGTATTAGAAATGTTTTTTTTTCATTTTATGGTATCTTGAAACAACAAAAGATATTGATAAAACATGTTTTCATTTACCATTTAAGAAAAATTAAATGGACTATTTAAGAAAAATTAAATGGCCTATTCCTTTCTGAACTTCTTTTTGGATATTATAGACACATAATTCTTTTTTGAAATGAAAAGAGAAAAATGTTTTCTAGAATACCCCAAATACTAGGGTTTTATGACTGCTTTGATTCAATTTCTTTTAGGAAAACAACAGTGCCATTGCTGGACATTAACAAATGGAAAAATCCATTAAAAATCTTTTATTACATGGAGTGAAATTATTTCTCTATTACAAACAAATAATTATAGCAAAAATCACTGTGATTTTAGTCTTGCTCACCAGGGACAACACTATTCCTCTTCCATTCTAGCTTTAATCTTTCCATCCTTATGAAGACTACATAAAAAGGCTTCCTTCTATAAGATTGTCAAAGAACTAGTGTTGAAGGACTGAGCTTGAACTCCATGGAGACTGAGAATTCATCAGTATCAGCCAATGGAAAACTCATTTGACCCTTCAGAAGTATGCACGTTTCCTCTCTTGACTTTTCTACTCCAGTGGGCCGTTTAGAGAAAAGGACAAACTCGTGGGCGTCTAAGAGAACAAGCAATGATACAAATCCATGCATTAATGCATGGCTTTGATCTGGCTTTGCAAACGATTTCCCATTCCATTAGATTTTCCCTATGGGAAATTGATAAAATGCTTCCACTTGCTTCTGGCACAGTGCTTGTTCTCCTCAAGGATGACCATCTCAGGAACACACCTGCACTCTAGCAAAGATTTTGTTCACCGGAACGAAGGAGAGGCGGAAGGACATTCCGAAACATTCCACACAGCTTGGAACATGCCGTGTAATAACAGACCCTCTTGTATGTTAGATCATTCTAATCACCATGTCTGCTAATGCCTTTTGTGAACAGGAACCTTTGTAAATTTAGCAAGAAGAAGTAATGACATCAACAGCTTTTACTAGATCTCAAAAATATATCATTGTCACCAGCATGACAATTTTTTCACAGTAATAACAGAATAGATATCTTTTTGGAAAATAAATACAGGAAACTGCTTTTACATTTATCTGAAAAAACAATGATGAAAACAAGCAGAAATGTGCAAAACATTACTTTGGAGCTGGATTTTTAGCTTTGTGTACAAAGGTCATGCAAAGCAAACCAAGCTAAAAGCAAAATAAACATGATACAAACAAGGCAAATTTGTTATGGAAGGAGTTGGCAAGAACTGTGAGGGGTCTGAGATTTTACTCTATATACAAGTTAACAAGTTAGCCCGACACAGTTTCATGGATACTGGCAGAAGACATGAGACTCCTGGGTCAGAGATGAAGGCCGATGTATTACTCACAGCAATAGCATCAGCCAGAGTATTTTGCACTCTGCGCTGATTCCCTAAGCCTCTATTCCCACAGAGTGATGCAAAGACAGACAGATGACACTTGCACATACACGGAGGAATTCTGAGCTTTGGCTGCCTGAATCTTTTATAAAGAGCAGTAAGTATGTTTTCAAACCTCTGTTCTTTATAAATTACCCAGTCTCAGGTATTTCTGTTATAGCAACACAAAACAGACTAATACACCCAGTTACAACCTCCCTAACATGAAAGCCAATACAGAGGGCATTCAAAGGTGCTGCCAAGCCTTCACTATCTCAGCAATCACATTACCTTATTATCCTTCCTAGAACTATCCTGATTCCTTTGAAAATGTAAGTATACACTGCATGACTGTGAGAGAGATTTATCAAGTCATGGGTACGAGGCTGAATTAAAAATTTAGAGAACATTTATTATCTTGACTTATTAAAACAACCTTCAGGATCTGAAAGAATAGGTACAAAATTTTATTTGTTCAAAAGTTATACTTTCTCTACCAAAGAAATACATTATTTCACAGTAAATTCCAGAAGTAACATATAAAATAAGCCTTTAGAATGAATAAAGCAAGAACTAATCATGACATTTGCACTCACACTGGGAAGTTGGAAGGATGATGATAGCAAAGGTTTGGTACAGATTTTCTGAAAGGTACCTGGAGCATCACACTGAGCACCCTCAGCAATGGGAAGGAATGATAGATTGAGGTAAAGTAATGAACAGGATTTATAATACGGGCTTGACTGATGCTGTGCTTTCGCTGCCTTAGGAACAGTATATCATCCTTCCACAAGGCACCGCTGCTCACTCCAAGTTTTTGACCTTGATGAGATTCAGGTTCAAGTGGCCTCTCTAGTCCAGCATTATGTATTCCCACAGCTGCTCAATGAAGGGACTGTTTCTGCTCCCAGAAACACACTTTTCTCGGGTTGGCAACATGACTGAGAAATGGCTAAAAAGCTTTTCTTCATTTTGTGGCTTACAGAGAGGATGTCCATGCCAAATGCAAGCCCTTGACTGAAAGAGGCCGGAGCCTCTTTGAACCCTAAACACTCTCCAGTGCCTCACCCGGGTGCTCTGGAAGCTGTGCAGCTTCAGTCTGAAGAGGCAGAGAGTGCGAGAGCCTTCCTCCTTCAGCATCTGCCTCCCTGGGTGGTCCGAGTGTACTGGTCTGTTCTTAGTGTTTTCAACTTCAGTCTCGCTTCCTGGAATTTGAGTTCTGATTCATGCTTGGTTAACTTCCTGTTGACTGGTTGGGACAGTGATCGAGAATGTGCTGCATGTTCCAGGCTTTGCCTGGCCCTCCCAGGACGTGTCCTATGTTCCATAACCTACTTCTGGCTCTTGTTTAGATCTCTGATAATTCAACTCCACAAATATGTATCGAGAACCCACTAGATCTCTGCTCATCTCTGCAAGGCATCCAAAACATCTGAGTAAAACAGTCTTTAAAATTTTTCTCAATAAGCTTGTAATTAGAAATTAGGTAAATCTGCTTTGAGAACTACAATCCACTAATGCAACCTAATACACTTCTTAGCATTCCTATAAAGCTCTTAAACACTTACAATAATTGGCAGTATACTTTATTAATTCTATAGCATAGGGTGTGTTGGGCTGGTGGGATTGGGAGGACCAGAAAGCACAACAAAGTAGCGACAGAGCCTCCATCTTGTGAACGCCACCCCCTTCTCTCTCCCCCCTCCCTCCCCAGAAGGCAGGAACCAGAAACTGAACCTTGCTCAATTCCTTACCATATATGGGCGGAAAAACCACCAACAGTCCTCCCCCTATAAATACCTGCTGTATCCACTCTGGGAGCGACTTCCCTGGCCTCACTCCCTTGCAGGCCATGGAGCCTCGCCCGAGGGTGCTTCCATTAAAGCCTGCCTTGAACCCTTTGCCTGGCTCCTCTTGTTACTCACCACTGCTGATTCAAACCAGACTTCTGGTTCTGAAACCTGGGAGGAAGTTGAAGCCCCGCTCCAGTGGGAGGCCTCCCCACCTCATTACCAGGACCTCATCTGAGCCCCACACCTCGAAACACCAGGTAAGTTCCCCCGATTCTGTGCCCCGATCCGGGTGGTCCTACCTGAAAACATGCAGCCTGTCAGAGTCCTCTACCAAGTCACCAGGTGACTTCTGTTCAGCACCTGAGGATTGGGAGATGTCCCCCTCCTTAGGACAGCCACCTTCCCTCTGTCCTCAGCCTGGGATTCCAAACAGGCACCCCTGTTTTAAACCCTGGCCTGCCTGGCAGGAATCATGGGAACTGCCCAGTCCAAATTCAACCCCAAAACCCCTCTGGGTTGCCTGCTGGCCAATCTTGAAACTTTGGGCCTCTCACAAGGCTTGAGAAGGTGCCGCTTTATCCATTACTGTTCGGTGGCCTGGCCCCAATACTAATTGGACAATCAGTCTCAATGGCCCCCTGAGGGCACCTTTGACTATCAGGTCCTCACAGATTTGGACAACTTTTGCAGGTGCCAAGGCAAATGGTCCGAAGTTCCTTATGTACAGGCTTTTTGGGACCTATGCCCCTCCCTCTGCACCCACTGCTCCATTTCCCAAGTCCTCCTTGCTTGGACCACACAGGCTCCATCTGCCCTTTTAAAACCCCTGAATCCTTCCCCACTTCTCCTCTGTCTGAACCCCCTGAAAACCTGGCCAGCCTGCCAGCTTGGGGGCCAGCAACTCTTTCTCCCCCTCCCTATCCAGAGCCTCCTTCTCCCCCTTCCCTTACTCCTCCAGCACCTGCCCCAGGACCTCCACCCCCCGAATTGCCTCCTATTTCCTCCCAGACACAGTCTGAGTATTCCCACTTATCCCCGATCTGGTCTGACCCTTAAGGGAGGTCGCTGGCACTGAGGGAGTGGTTCGAATTCATGCACCCTTCTCACTCCAAGACCTCTCCCAAATGGAAAAGTGGCTGGGTTCCTATTCTGCTAACTTGGGAAACTATACCAAAGAGTTCCAGTCTTTAGCCCAAGCATATGACCTAACATGGCATGACTTACATGTCGTCCAGACTACAACCCTCACAGCAGAGGAAAGGGAATGCATCCAGGCTGCCGCCCGAGAACATGCAGATCAGGTCCATTTAACTGATCCAGCTATGCCAGTAGGGGCTCAGGCGGTTCCCACCGCAGACCCTGGGTGGGACTATCAGAATGGCCAAGATGGCCACTGAGGCCATGACTGCATGGTTCAGTGCCTCATCACTGGAATGCAGGTGGCTGCTAATAAGGCCATCAATTATGACAAACTGTGGGAAATCACCCAAAGTCCAGATGAAAATCCCACTGTTTTCCTTAATAGACTCACTGAGTTCCTACTTCAGTATACCTGCCTAGACCCCTCCACCTCAGTGGGGGCTACTGTCCTAGCCACCCATTTTATCTCTCAGTCAGCCCCTGATATTCACAAAAAAATTAAAAAGCCTGAAGAGGGCCCTCAAACTCCCATTCCCAACCTCGTGAGAATGGCACTTAAAGTTTTAATGCCCGGGAGGAAACAGCCGAACTTAAAAGACAGGCCCAGGTCCAGCAGAAGGTCCAACTCCAAACACAAGCCTTGGTGGGAGCCCTGCAGCCAGCTGGCTCCGGGAGCCCATGGAAAGGGGTAACCCAGTGCATGCCCCTCTGGGGCCTGCTTCAAGTGTGGCTCTGACGGACACTGGGCCCATCAATGTACAAATCCAAAGGTACCAATGCATCCATGCCCTCAATGCCAGAGGATGGGCCATTGGAAATCTGACTGCCCTGGCATTGGAGGGTCCCTGGTGCCTCCACGCAGAGGAAACTCTGAGCTGGTAAGTACTGCCTTCCAGCTCCTTGACCTGGATGACGACTTATGGGGCCCAGACTCAGAAACCCCTCTCACCCACGCTGAGCCCAGGGTCATGCTCCAGGTAGTGGGTAAGTCCATTTCCTTCCTGTTGGACATGGGGGCTACCTACTCTGTTATGTCTTCCTACTCAGGCACCAGCTTCTCCTCACCAGTGGCGGTCATGGGAATTGATGGCACCTCTTCTAATCCACGTACCACCACACCCCTTTCCTGTAGCCTGGATGGGTTTCCTTTCTGTCATGCTTTCCTAATAATCCCCTCCTGCCCCATCCCCCTCCTTGGCTGGGATATCCTTCGCAAGCTTCAGGCCAACATTAGTCTTTCCCCCTCACCCTCTGTTTCCGCCCACCTTATTTTGGCCCTAGTTTCACCTGACCTTTCCCAACTGCCTCACTTCCCATTGCCCCCAGGTTTGGGATACTTCTAAGCCAATAGTAGCTTCTCACCATTTCCCAGTAAAAATACAATTAAAAGATCAAACCACCTTTCCTTCCCGTCCTCAATTCCCCATTTCAGAAACCCACTGAAGAGGATTCAAACCCATCATAGATCGGCTCCACCAGCAGGGACTCCTTACACCCATTAGCTCCCCCTCCAACACCCCCATGCTCCCTGTAAAAAAGCCTACCAGAGCCTACTGCCTAGTGCAGGATGTAAGACTTATAAATGGCGCTGTAGTCCCCCTCCATCCAGTTGTCTCCAACCCATATACCCTGCTCTCCAATGTTCCCCATACCACTTCCCACTGTTATGTTTTGGATCTCAAAGATGCTTTCTTCTCTGTCCCCCTTCATCCTACTCTTATTTCCTTTTTGCCTTCACTTGGGAGGACCCTGACACACATACTTTGCAACAACTTACCTGGACTGTTTTGCCACAAGGCTTTAGAGATAGTCCCCATCTTTTTGGTTAGGCCTTAGCCAAAGATCTTAATCTCTGCACTCTAAAGTACAGCACCCTCCTCCAATATGTGGATGAGCTCCTTCTTTACAGCCTCTCATTATCCTCTTCTCAAGAGGATACTGCCACCCTTCTCAATCTTCTTGGGTCTAGGGGTTATCAGGTCACTCCTTCCAAGGCTCAACTTTGCACCCCCACAGTTACTTACCTAGGCATATCTCTAACACACACTTCCAAGTCTCTTACAAGGGACTGTATCCACCTCATCCAAGATCTCCAACCTCCCCAGAGTGCCGATGACATCCTCTTCTTTCTGAGCCTTGTGGGTTTCTTCCAACAGTGGATCCCCAACTTCACCCTCCTAGCACGACCCTTACACAAGGCAGCTAAGGACACCCCACAGGGACCATTAACTGACCCCACCACTGTTAAACACCTTTTCTTTAGGCTATGGGATTGTCTCACTGCAGGACCCACTCTGGCTCTCCTAAATCCTTCAAAGCCCTTTCATCTATTTATGGATGAGCATTCTGGCTTGGCTACCAGCCACCTGGCCCAGCCTGCAGGACTGACCTATCGGGCAGTGGCATACCTATCAAAACAGCTAGATGCCATGGTCCAGGGATGGTAGCCATGTCTCAGGGTGTTAGCAGCTGCTGCCTCCCTGACCAAGGAAGCTCTCAAGCTTACTTCGGGCCAATCCCTCACTGTCTTTTCCTCCCATCTGTCTTTTCCTCTCATCGCTTGGGGGACCTGCTCAGCCACAAATCCCTCACCCATTTGACTCCTTCCAGGATCCAACTGTACCACCTCCTTTTCGTCAAAAATCCCCAGATTTCTTTATCCACTTCCCCTTGCTTAAACCCCATGACCCTTCTGCCTACTCCCTCCACTACTCCCAACCCTTTACATTCCTGTCCTCAACTTTTAGAGGACTTTATTCCCTCACATCCAGAGCTCTCTGACCAACCCCTATCTAATCCTGACCATGTGCTTTTTGTAGATGGTAGTTCTTTCATTGCCCTGGATGGCCAAAGCCATGCAGCCTATGCTGTTGTTACTCTAGATGCCACCTTAGAGGCTGTACCCCTTCCTCTCAGAACAGCCTCTCAAAAGGTGGAGCTGATAGCCTTCACTCGGGCCCTCCACCTGTCCAAGGGACAACGGGTCACTATATACACAGATTCCAGATATGCTTTCCTCATCACCCATACTCATTCTGTCCTCTGGCAAGAACGAGGATTCCTCACTACTAAAGGGAGCCCAATAATCAATGGGCCTCTCATCTCAAAGCTACTTTAGGCCTTAGCCTCCCAACTGAGGTGGCTGTTGTTCACTGCCATGGCCACCAGTCCTCTAAAGACCCTATACCTAAAGGCAACAACAGAGCTGATTCCACAGCCCAGGCTATGGCTCTAGGCTCCACCCCAGCTCCTCTCCTTTTTCTCAACACACCCCATTCCTCCTCATATACTGAAGAAGAAACCCAGACTCTCAAAGATTGTTTGGGGGAATTATCGTGGACAAGGGTTGGGTTTTTATCCAAGATAAGGTTGTCCTCCCAGGCCATCTAGCTCGCAGCATCATTACAGATGTCCACCAATCCCTCCACATTGGTCCAAAAGCTTTATATCAGTTCCTGGAACCCCTTTTCCATAACCCACACCTCCAAAAGCTCATTGAGGAGGCTCATCAGTCTCGCAACATCTGTTCTGCTGTTAACTCTCAAGGGGAAATTCGCAGGGTGGCACCTAACCATCANCTTCCGATCTTCACTACTAAAGGGAGCCCAATAATCAATGGGCCTCTAATCTCAAAGCTACTTTAGGCCTTAGCCTCCCAACTGAGGTGGCTGTTGTTCACTGCCATGGCCACCAGTCCTCTAAAGACCCTATACCTAAAGGCAACAACAGAGCTGATTCCCCAGCCCAGGCTATGGCTCTAGGCTCCACCCCAGCTCCTCTCCTTTTTCTCAACACACCCCATTCCTCCTCATATACTGAAGAAGAAACTCAGACTCTCAAAGATTGTTTGGGGGAATTATCGTGGACAAGGGTTGGGTTTTTATTCAAGATAAGGTTGTCCTCCCAGGCCATCTAGCTCGCAGCATCATTACAGATGTCCACCAATCCCTCCACATTGGCCCAAAAGCTTTATATCGGTTCCTAGAACCCCTTTTCCATAACCCACACCTCCAAAATCTCATTGGGGAGGCTCACCAGTCTTGCAACATCTGTTCTGCTGTTAACTCTCAAGGGGAAATTCGCAGGGTGGCACCTAACCATCAACTCTGAAGCCATCAACCAGGGGAGGACTGGCAGCTTGATTTCACCCACATGCCATGTTATAAAACCTATTGTTATTTACTAACTTTGGTGGACACCTTTACAGGATGGATTGAGGCTTACCCCACAGCTTGAGAAACAGTGGATGTGGTAGCCACTGTACTCATTGAACATATCATCCCAAGGTATGGCCTACAATCTGACAATGGCCCAGCCTTCACCTCCAGTGTCACCCAGCAGGTCTCTGAATGTCTGAACATCACCTGGAAACTCCACATCCCTTACCATCCCCAATCCTCAGGTAAGGCTGAGCGAGCCAATAGCCTCCTCAAGGAACATCTTACTAAACTTTCCCTCAAGACCCGCTTATCTTGGCCAACCCTCCTCCCGTTGGCACTTACAAGGCCTAGGGCCACCCCTAGGGGACCATCAGGCCTTAGCCCTTTTGAACTCCTCTATGGACAGCCCTTCCTGCTGACCCACAGCTTTCCAGCCTCACCCCCTCCTCTTTTATCCTACCTACCCTAACTAACCCTTTTAAGGGCCCTTTTGTGAGCCCACACTGACTCAGTTACTCCCACCCCCGGGGATCCCACCATGGATACTCCCCAGGCTTCAACCCCAGGGGATAGCATCTTACTTAAAGAGCCACATCCCAAAACCCTACATCCAAGGTGGACTGGTCCCTACATGGTAGTTCTAACCACCCCCACAGCTGCAAAACTCCTGGGACACTGTCCCTGTGTACACCTTTCCAAACTTAAGTGTGCCCCCTCTGAGGTCCCCTCCCAAGATGTATGAACAGCACAGCCCTTGGGGCCTACCTGGATTCGGCTATCACGTCACCATTCTCCTCCTAACTCTGTCTCTTAGTCCCACTGCTACTGATTCAGGATACAGATGGAGATTTTAGTTAACAGAAATCTGGACAAAGTGTGTCTATCTGTGCAGAGTTCTGCAAGGGTTAAAGCAGAAGCTTGCTGGACAAAAAAGTGTAAAAAAAAAAAGCTTTTTGAAAATCAGACTGGGGCCGGCCCGGTGGCGCACTGGATAAGTGCACCGCTTGGGAAGCACGGCGGCGCTCCCACCCGAGGGTTCGGATCCCACATACCGGTTCCCGCTCGCTGTGTGCGCGTGGCACGGGGGCAACGCCGAGGGTTGCGATCCCGTTGCCGGACCCCGGTCCGGTACGGGGGCAACACTGAGGGTTGCGATCCC
>NW_007741305.1:1593-7880 GCF_000696425.1 Galeopterus variegatus | reverse complement strand
AAAAAAATTTTTTTTTCTCTGAGTTTGTCTCAGATAGAGGGAAAGCTTGAGAAACAGAAACATTCCAATTGATTACATCTCTGGACAAAGTGTGTCTATCTGTGCAGAGTTCTGCAAGTGTTAAAGCAGAAGCTTACAGAAAAAAGCAAGGGTAAAAAGGCTTTTTGAAAATCAGACTGGGGCCGGCCCGGTGGCACACTGGATAGTGCGCCGCTTGGGAAGCATGGCGGCGCTCCCACCCGAGGGTTCGGATCCCACATACCGGTTCCCGCTCGCTGTGTGCGCGTGGCACGGGGGCAACGCCGAGGGTTGCGATCCCGTTGCCGGTCCCCGGTCCGGTACGGGGGCAACACTGAGGGTTGCGATCCGTTGCCGGACACGGAAAAAGACAAAAGACAAAAAAAAAAAAGAAAAGAAAATCAGACTGTTATGAGAAATGTTATCAGAACTATCAGCATACATTTTCCCCCTGGGTTTACTGGTCAAACAGGGTTGCATTTATCTCTGCTAGAAGGTTTTAAGGCCAAAGTTGTGAATGCAGCCAAAAACAGATCATTCTGTATGCAATTCTTAGGTAAATGAGGCTAATTTGGTATTATTGCTAAAAAGGAAACAAGACTATAGGAAAAGAGGAGATATGAGAAAGCTATGAAGATGTAGTTGTGGTTAGGAAGGTTATAAAGAAAAAATACTTCTGTGTGGGAAAGCATCTTGTGTAGTGAACTTTGTCCTAGAATAGAATGGCTGGACTGCTCCAGAATGAAAAGAAGTGTGGGGACAAAGAAAAAAAGTTTAAGCACATCACAGAAGGTCTGAGTAAGTCATAATAGTGGTTTGTGAAGGGTGAATTTATAAAAGAATTTTGCAATTGCCAGGCCTCAGTTAATTTCTCTATCCCCGCTTTTAGCTCTGCCCTGTGAGGAAGCTCCAACCCCACTTTTTGTTTATGACCAAACACATTACAACTGCTGCACTTACTGGGTTCAAACTAATGGCAGTTGCCCTTATCATTATTGCACAATGCACACCACCCAGCTAGATACTGCAGGTACCAAACAGGCCCAATACCACCTCACCTCTAATGGAACAAACACTTATTACTTAACTATTCGAGACCCTTAGGATGACTGCTGCGCCACTGGAGTCGATGCCAAGCTGTACCACTGGCCCTTCCAGCCTTACCCCACTGCTTCCCTTAACGTTTACAGGGCCTACACACAGGTCATCCCTCAGGTCTTTTCTGTTCTCAGTAACCAGACTAGTGTTATCCAGGCACAAGAGCAGCTCCTCCAAGAACACTTGCAGATCAGCTCTCATCTAGGTCAAGATGCCTTCTCCTGGGTAAAGCTCATTCAATAGGGCGCCACCATCACCAACCTTTCCAGCACGGGTAACTTGTCTCACTGCTAACACTTGCAGATCAGCTCTCATCTAGGTCAAGATGCCTTCTCCTGGGTAAAGCTCATTCAACAGGGCGCCACCATCACCAACCTTTCCAGCACGGGTAACTTGTCTCACTGCTTTCTGTGTGCTGCTTTAGGTAAATTCCCATTAGTGGCCATCCCCCTTCCTGGCCCATTTAATCTATCCACCCCACTCCAACTCCTCAGGGGGTTTCCCCCTTTCTCAAAAACAATGTTCCCTTGTTTACTAACCCCCAAGCTCCAATATTTCCCTTCCGCTACTCTTCCCCTAGTTCCTCTTTTTGCAATACAACCCAACCAAATGCTGCAAGCCAACATGCCCCCATTGGAGGTTTCTTTTGGTGCAATGGCACCCTCTCCAAGGTTCTCAACACTTCTGCCTCCCTCCTCTGCCTACCTGTCTCATTGGTCCCCCAGTTTACCATTTATAGCCAGGCCGAAATTATTGCCCTAGTTAATCCCCCAGAAAAACAAAAGCATGCAGCTTTTCTCCCCCTAGTCCTTGGGGTCTCCGTGGCCTCCTCCCTGGTGGCCACAGGGCTGGGCACAGGGGCACTTATTCACTCTGTAGACTCCACCAGAGACCTTTCTGAAAGACTCCAGGTGGCTATCGAGGCCTCGGCGGAGTCTCTAGCCTTCCTGCAGCACCACATCACATTGGTAGCTCGAATAGCCCTTCAGAACCAACGTGCCTTGGACCTCCTCACTGCAGATAGAGGTGGCACCTGCATGTTCCTTAACGAGGAATGCTGTTACTACATCAGTGAAACAGGTGTAGTTGAAACCCATCTCCACACTCTCGCCAAAATTCATGAGTCCCTTCAGACCCGGTATCGCCTGGGAGACCCCACTTCACATCAGTGGTGGCAAACCCCATTAATTACATGGCTCCTCCCCCTACAAAGCCCACTCCTTATTCTCGGGATACTGTTAACTGTAGCTCCTTGTTTCCTTTGCTTCATTCAGGAACGAATTTGAGAGCTGTCTAGGGTATCTGTCAACCAGTTTCTGCTCCACTCCTATTCCCCTGTGCCCACTTCCAACAACCCCTACGATGCCCCTTACTCAGCAGGAAGTAGCCTGATCTGAGTCGTCACCCTATAACAACAAAAAAAAGGTCAGAATGTTGGGCCAGTGGGATCGGGAGGACCGGAGAGCAGCAACAAACTAGGGATGGAGCCTCCATCGTGTGAACTCCACCCCCTTTTCCCTCTCCCCCCTCCCTCCCCAGAAGGCGGGAACCAGGAACTGAACCCTGCTCAATTCCTTACCAGATATGGGCAAAAAAACCCACCAACAGCCCTCCCCCTATAAATACCTGCTTGTATCCACCCTGGGTGCAACTTCCCGGGCCTCACTCCCTTGTGCAGCCATGGAACCTTGCCCGAGTGCACTTCCATTAAAGCTTGCCTCAAACCCTTTGCCTGGCTCCTCTTGTTACTTACCACCACTAATTCGAACCAGACAGGGTGACAATGCAGACTTTGAAATGTCCAGCCTCGTCCATGGCCAGTAGGGTCTTGTCTTACATCCTGTATTCCACCTGTGATGACCCTCTTCCAGCTCCTCAAACAGGCTGTGCTTTCCCACCTCCTGATTTTATTTCACCATCTTAGAGGGCTTTCCAGAGAAAAGACTTCCCTGACCATTCATCTCTCTTCCAGTTCTGGTTTTGATCATCCTCAGTTGTCCTATGGCCCCACACTTGCCCCATTACAGACTGTTACTGTGCATTGTGATTGGTTGATTGATTTCCCACCTCCTTCATGATTCATAAGCTCCATGACAGCACTGACCACTTCAGTTTGATTTTTTGTATTATTCCTCCTGTCTCAGCTAATGCATGCCATTGGTAAATAGTCATTAAATATTGGGAAATTGGGTGAATGTCTGAGAAGACCTGCACTTGAGCCCAAGTCTCAACCCAGGTCTCAATGTCTATTGATTCTGCCAATAATAGTTTCAATAATAGTGTTGAAGATAATATCTTTCTCTGAGTATTGTTGCCACAATCAGATGAGATAGTGTAGGTGAAAATGATTTGTAAGCTATAATGATGCTAAATATTACTATCTTCTTGGCTGTGTTTGTATCCCAATTTTAATGTGTTAATTTCTATTGCATTATATGCCATCATTATGACTTGCTAAGATTCTTTCATGTGTAAATGTTTCTTTCTTTACCAAGGAAATTATAAGCAACAGAATATTTTATTTATTTATTTTGTAATGGCCCCTCTCTTCCTGTCATCCCAAGAAAGTTTTAGAAAATTTAGGGTAGGCATTTTGTGTCCTATCAATTGGTGTGCTTTTATGATTTCCACATCAAGCAAATATCAACCAAACTGTATTTTCATTTTAAGAATGTATCTTTTTTCCTGTTTAACACAGTTAACACTATAAACAAATAGAAAATCATAAGCTATTTATATTCAGATTAAAACCTCTCATTCCAGATCCATTAATATTTCATCTCTGCAATGTGAGCCAATAAAACAGCAGCTGTGTAGATTAGTTGATTTTGGCAATATTGGGGTTTTCATGTGTAGTAACAGAATGTATTCTTTTAAAAAGTAATAGCTATTTATATTCAGATTAAAACCTCTCATTCCAGATCCATTAATATTTCATCTCTGCAATTTGAGCCAATAAAACAGCAGCTGTGTAGATTAGTTGATTTTGGCAATATTGGGGTTTTCATGTGTAGTAACAGAATGTATTCTTTTAAAAAGTAATTATGGAGTTTATTTCTTAGTAAATATCTATTTATCACTATTAAAGGTGTTTTGGAAGAGAGAGCATATTGAATTAATTTTAGGTTTTGGCTATGGAGAGTAGGTTGGATCAGACCAAACTTCCCACCATGAATAATACAAAAGCTTGATAAAATTCAAAAAAGTAAAATAAAATAATAAACAAAGTCCTAGCTCTTTACAGAACAAGTAAACAGAGAGATTCTGTGGGGTCAAGATTTTGGAGAGAAGGAAAACACACTGAAGTAAGTAATACAGACCTCCTGTCTGCCTTCTCCCAACATATTCCCTATCAATTCTCATTGAGGGATAAAGAGGCTGAGCAGAACATGGTGGCCAATGAGTTGTGGCAAACTAGTTGGGCCGGGAAGATATACACTGTAATTCAGAGCTATGAAGGCAACCAGAGCTTGAAGAAAGGGAGCTGTAGAGAATTAAGCACAACATTCTACACAAAATCTCCCTTTGAGGAACTTACCAATTCTTAAGCTGTGTACATGATGCAAGAGGTCAAAAAAACAAGCAAAAGTGCTTCAAGAGTCTAAAAATTTAAGCGGAGTTGTATTTGTTCTTTTCTCTCTTTTTTTTTATAAGTTTTATTTTGCTGAGGAGACAACTTGAAGTTCAGAGCTGCCCAAGAAGGAGGAGTCTAATTAAATACCTCACATGTTGAGATTTCTGAAGGGCTATGCTCTGAATATAAAGAAAAACAGTAAATAAAATAACTCTCACAAGATCTGTAATGCCATTTTAAATCATCTCAAAGTGAGATTAGATCAAAATGATTTACCCATAATCTATCTGATTTCTGGAAAAATATTAAGTCTCTGACATAAAACATCACCATCCAAAACCAATAGGTATGTCAGAAAACAGGACTAAATGAATGAAAGCCAAGTGAAAAAAACAGTAGAAACAGACCCATAAGTGACCCAGATATTAAAAGTATCATATATTCTTTAAAATAATGGTAATATTTCCATAAAAATAGGGGAAAATATTGATATTGTAGCCAGAGAGCTAGAAAATATAAAAAGGAACCAAATAAAAAATTTAGAACTTAAAATTATAATCACTGAAATTAAAAATGTAATAGTAGGACTTAATAGTAGTTTAGACAGAGTGGAAGAAATGATCAGTGAACTGGAGAATAAGTTCACAGGAAATATCCATTTGAAGCACTCAGAAAAAAACTAAGACAAGTGGGGTGTGGTAAAACGTCTAACATACAGTGTCTCAAAAAAGAGACACAAACAAATTTGAAAAGATTCTGGCTAAAAGTATTCTAACCCTGATTATAAATGTTAAGAGAGATTCAAGAATTTCTACAAATCCTATACAGAATAAAATAAAAGAAAAGCAAACCTAGGCACATTATAGTACAGTTGCTTAAAAATAAAATAAAATAAAAAATTATTAAAAGCATTCAATCCAAAGAAAGCAAAGATGCATTGTTAAAAGAAATACATTAAGACTAAAGACATCTTTTATGCAGAAATTGCCAAAGCTTGAAGACAGAGGAAATATTTTCTGAAGTCTTAAAAAAATGGCTGCTGATCCATGAGTACATTTCTCAAAAGTGAAAGTGAAATAAGTTGCAGTGACAAAGAACCCTGAGAGGACATGCCATCAGCAGACTCATGCTAAAAGAAATACCAAAGCAAATTCCTCATCAGAAGGAAAATAACTTCAGGTGGAAGCATGGCAATGCAGGAAGGAATGAAGAACAAGGGAAAGTGTGAATACATGGGTAATGTTATACAATACTGACTTTTTAAAACAATTAAAATAGACATATGGAGTTTTAAATTCAAATATATGTTGAATTTAAATACATGGAAAGTATAAGACAAATTGAGAGAAGGGAAAATGGAGTTAAGAGAGTAGTGAAAGTATGAATTTAAGATAGACTCTATCAAGTAAAGGATACCTGTTGTAATCTCCAGAGAAAACACTAAAAAGTAATATAAATATGTATAACTACTAAGTTAATAACAATTAAAAAATGAAAAAAATAATCTAAAAAAGGAAAAAAATTTTAAAAATAGGGAACAGTAAAAAAGATGGGTCAAATAGAAAACAAATAGAAAAGTTACAAGATTTAAGCTCAA